>NC_051070.1:7703591-8003591 GCF_004664715.2 Peromyscus leucopus | reverse complement strand
AATCCACAAGGATGACCCCCTAGCAGAGAGGGTGCCTGTGCCAGCTTACCCTGGTAATCTGATTGATAAATGCCCTAATTGTAATCATAGAGCATTCATCTAGTAACTGATGGAAGCAAATGCAGAGATCTACAAACAGCAGGCAGAGCTCCAGGAGTTCAGTCAAAGAGAGGGAGGAGGGATTTTATGAGCTAGGGGCATCAAGATCATGATGAGAAAACCTACAAAAACAACTGAACCAACGCAGGAACTCATGAACTTTAGACCAATGGCTGTGGAGCCTGCATGGGACTGGACTACGCCCTTTGCATAAGCAAGACAGTTGTGTAGCTTGGTCTGTTTAAGGGCCCCCCCTGGCAGTGGGATCAGGATCTATCCCTGGCACATGATCTGGCTTTCTGGATCCCATTACCTATGGTTGGACACATTGCTCACCCTTGATGCAGGGGGTGGGTGCTTGGGCCTACATCAGCTGAGTACCAGGCTTTGCTTACTACCCATGGGAGGCCTTACCATTTCAGAAGGGGATGTGGGGTGGGTTGGGGGGATGGCTGGAGAGAAGCTAGAAGAGGGATGGAAGGGGGAATCTGTGGTTGGTATATAAAATAAATAAAAAATTTCTTAATAAAAAAAGAATGAATCCACAACTGACCAGGTCATCACTCCTCCAGAAAAAAGTAGACATCAACAAATACCAAGAGTACTTTGATGATGGTATTCAGCAAATGCCAAGAGAGAAACTTTAGTAGATTGACAAAGGGAAAGGTTATTGTCTTCTAATGAGATAAGAAAAATATTACTTCTTTGAGCCTTCTCAATAAGCTTTGATTACAGAAAAGCACCATTCATGAAGTTTGGGTGACGGAATCCATGGGAAAATTATGCATCTTGTTTTTAATCATGTACAGATGAATTGAATCAGCACACTGGATATTCAGAGAAAATATGAAAAATACTCATACATCCATACACACACACACACACACACACACACACAGACACAACCTAGGAAAGCAGCATCCTCACAGAACTTACAAATGAAGTCTATAGGACTGAGAGACTAATGAGAAACTGAGCATAAATATAAATAGATAATTTTTTAAAAACTAGTAATACTTCGATTTATTAAACTATTATTGAAGTTTGAAGGGTGTTGTGAAGAAAGAAGTGACTTAAGAACTGTTACAAAGTTGAAGAAGTGATTATACCATCAAAGCTTTGGATGTGAACATGTTGAAAGAACTAAAGTAGAAATTTTCATCATCTTTTGGAGTGATGGAAACTTGGTATCTATTCTTTAATCTCAGAAGTTAATAAATTTGAAGACATGTAAAACATATGTCAAGCCAATTATTTGAAATTGTGTAAATGATAACTATTTGAGCTAAAGACATGCAGCATATCTATCAAATTACTTGTACTAAAGTATAGAGACTAGTCATATAGTCTTAGACGAGAAACACAATATAGGGACTAGGCTTACACTATAAACTGAGTATATAGTATAGAATCTCGGCACACTGTATAGACACTAGGAATACAATGTAGGAACTAAGCAGACAGTACTAAGATTATTTAGTAAAGTTTAGAAAGTACTTGCATCAAGCAAGAATTTAGAGAAAAATAAGTGTCATGGAAAGCTATAGAATTTTCTACTTTATTAATAATGCATTAAGACAATAAATATAAAAAATGGCTTGAACTCTCTGATAATAATTACAATAATTTGAGATCGTTATATATGTCATTCATTAGAACTGAATGTAGCAAATTAGACACAGTTCACATATTATTTTTACATTTTTCAGGAAACTAATATTTAGGAAATATTGAAAGCAGTATATTTGTAATGAGGAGAAATGCAGAGCAGGAAAAGAGCATCCAGCAGGGAGAAATGCAGTGGCCTTGGGACCCAGGAAGGTGTCTCAAAACATTCACACTGCAACTCAGGTTGGACTGAATGGGAGTTCTTAGGCTAACTAGAAGGAAGACAATGAAACAAGTGCACTCCCAGAAAGCAGAGAGGGAAGTTCAGTATGTCTCAGCATTGGCAAATAACAAGGAAACGTTTATGACACAAATCTGGCATGGGAGCCAGAGAAACTAACTTAAGGTTTTGGAATGCAGAGTGAAAAACATTGAGAAGACCAGAGGCTGTCGACTGAAAGCTTGGCCTCCTCAGATCTGCATGCCTATAAAATAATTCTGGACTCAGCGATGAGAAAGTGTTACATGAGTGGTTCTCATCATGAGCACTGCTGACACCGAGGGCAGACAAAGCTTTGCTATGGAGTATTTGGGCCTTACCAAACATTCAGCGGTGTCTTTTCGTTCTACCCAACAGAGGTCAGTGATACCCCAAACAAGTACGAAGGTAAAAGGTCAAGCAAGTGCCTTTTGGGTAGCAAAGTTACTCTTGTGGTAATAATCCAAAGGGTTGGAAGGAATCAAGAAGGTGTGTTGACACCTGCTAACAGGCTCTGGAACGATAATGCTTGTCTAGAAGGTGCTTACATTAGAAGGCACGGTTGTGAACAGAAGACAAGTAAGCATAAGAGTTTAGGGGAGGAGAGCTGATCTTCAAATACTTTTGGAAACCAGAGAGAAGGACAAATTAGTTATAGGCCCGGGCTGTGTTATAGTTAATACCTCTGAAATGAAATATGAAGGAAAATAAATAGACTAATGGAGGAAAACTCTTGACTTGGCAGTGAAAATATTGAGTCTAAAATATTTATGAAATACTCAAGGAATGAGAGACACAAATGATGGTTTTCTCCAAGAGTTTGGTATGGTGAATTTCTTTCTTTTCCCATTCCCAGTACTGTTCTATTCAGCAAAGTGCTAACTATCTGAGTGTGTGTGTGTGTGTGTGTGTGTGTGTGTGTGTGTGTGTGTGTGTTATATGTGTGTGTGTATGTACAACCTATAATCACAAATCCATTACTGATATTTTAATTCTTTGAAAATGTTAGCATATGATTCTTAATATGGTCATAAATAATACTATTTTAAAGGTTAGTCTCCTTAACCATGACTTGTTTATTTAGTATAGTTTTCTAGATATTAAAGTATATTTTACATTTCTAGAGTAATCTATACATTGTATAGCAAGTGTGTTCGCCATTTTCTAGAAGCCTGATGTCATTGTCCTATGCTTGTATTAATGGATGCATAGTAAAGAAATGTCACTAAAACTAGTCAGCATAAGCACTCACAATGAATGAGTTGGTTTTAACCTCTGTTGTTATTAATTCACCTGCATTAGATGTAAATTTCTAATCTTCAATTCATTGGACAAAACTATAATCCATGTATTTCTGTGATGAATTATAGAAAAACTATTTCACTTTTTACAAGAAAGGAGAAAATGATAAACAGGGTTAGATTTTCTAGGATCCTGCCACATGAAACACTACAGTACCACAGTTCTCCAGTTTTGCATAAGCTAAGTAGATTCAAGGAATGAAAAGGAAATAAATTCCCATGTCAGCAATTCAAATCCCTTTGAATTTTCTCCCTTTAGAGTACAAGAATCTCCAGTCAGAAAGGTCCATATTTTTCCTTGACTTCCTTTATTTCAGCCTGGCTTAGGTGGGCAGTAAATAATTCTGACAAGGACTTAGTTGGCAAACGCTTTGTAGCTGCTCCCATTGTTTTTCACCTTAAGGAGTAGATGAACTCCTTTAGGTTACCAGGGTCTGCATCAGTGACAACACAATTAATGGAAACTCAGCCAGTTGTGGAAAGGTTCAGAAAGGCCAAGAAGCCAACAGTCCCCACCTGCCCTTCTGTACTCCTTCCCAAGACAACCCTGTTCTAATTAGGAAGTAATTCAGCTTGGCATCTGGGGAAATGGTCATTCCACTAATGGTCTTCCCTACTCATAAACCCTACACTTCCTCAGACATCTAACTTCTTTCAGCAGCTTATCATGCACACTTTGCTCTAATTGCAAACCCCATAACTATTGCTTGATGACCTTGCAGACATCTTCCCTGCTTTGGGCAGCTCTAGTGTGCACACATGCACTGCAGACATGTACATCCTCTAGTCAAGCCTGAGTCCCTCTAGAGTTTCAACATGTGCACAGAACTCAAATTAAATGTATTGACAGCTAAAGGAAGGTTCTGGGGAGAGAGGATACTCTGTCAAATGTAATATGAACTAAACATTTAAACATCAGTGAAATCTGTGTCATCTATAATAAACTTTTAATTCTTAGATGTAATATGGAAATTTCACTAGCCTTCATGGTGGCAGAGGAACACAGACACAACAAAAAAAAATATTTAAAGAAATGATATTCTCAACATGCTCAGTTGACCTGTAGTTATATTTTCAAAGATGGGTATTTAAAGCTAGAAATATTAGAGTATTTCAATTTAGGGGTGGCTTTTGAAGTTAAAAGAGAATAAAAGAAAAGAACAGAAAAGAAAAAGGGAAAAGAAAAAGAACAAGGAACATACAGAAAAGAGAAAATCAAATACTGACTTTTAATGCTGAGATGCAAAATGTTAAACATAAGAAATTATGTTACTTTGGGGGAGCAAAACCTTAACATTCATGCTTAATGCCTCTGATGATTAAACTGTCTTCTCGAGTTTCTATGATATTCACTAAGCATATACAGTGTTAGAAGTAAAACGTTACTTTATTTTATTTTCCCAGAACTATGCACAATGCCTGATGCAGCTAATATCTATAGAGCCTACTTTATGGAAAAGTCTATGTCAAGTTATGAGCATGTGACATTGCAACCCCCTTTGAGGAGTTTATATTCTTTCAGTAGAGACAGATATGAGCAAGTTATGGACAGATAAAAATGCTCAGCAAAATCTTTCTGGTTAGATGAATGGCTCTGTGGATGCTTAGAGAGAATGGAGAGTTAAATGGAAGACCTTAACAGTTGATAACTTCTGCAGCTCCAGCATATTTCAATATAGTACCAGGTGTAGAACTGATGCTAATTCAATGATTATTTAATGAATAATTGATTAAGTGAAATTCTAATTGATGCTATATCTTTCCTTGAACTATTATTTCTAAATGACCACAAAACATCTTTTTCTATTGGTCTAAGACTCAAATGCTTACCATTAGAACCTCCTACTTCTAAAGACAATGCCAGAAAAAATTAATCTTCACTAATAGATTATTAGTGCAATTAATGAATAATCATAGATCTTCAATAACAAGTATCTTGAAAGATAAGCATCTCAGTATTCAGAAAGTAACCAGATAAGATTAAAGAAGTATGTAAAGGGTCAAGTAGCAGTGACAGGTATAGGACTTTAATGAAAATATCACCTCTTTTAAGGTGGACCATCTTTATGAAATCAGAATGTTAAATTATTATTAAATAATAATTATACAATGGTTCTTTTTAATAATGTCACTTTAAGTGAAAATTATGAAAAAACAGAAAGTACATGCCCAAAGCCATTCAGCACACATCCATCTGCAATTATGTTTCTATTACATTTATGTGCCAAGCCTCATAATATTATTAATGTAAAATCTAAGAAATCAATGTAACATTTACACATGTCTAAAAATGTCTGAAATTACAGCTATCGTCAATTTCTTAATTAGTTGATAAAATCTTGATGGTCTCCAGACTTACATCAATGCTAATTATAGCTGACAATTTCTTTGAACTTCAATCCATTTTGTGTTCAAATTTAGGCTTTCCATAAGCCTAGCACAAATGCATAGAGTTAGACATACATTATTATTTTCATTTGGAAGTCACAATTTTCTAAGTGGTAAAAGAAAATATCATGTAACATCTGGATTCTTGTTCAAATTTGTCTTGAAATCATGATTTACCAACATTGAAGCAGATTAGTTTATTTCCAGAATGCTTCTGCAAAACCATTTATAATACCTGAAAGTTTGTGGTTTCTTATTCTCTACTTATGTTATTACTGAAAATACCCAAAGAGCAAAGGTTACTCTGACGGATGTTATTACAGAAAATGTATTTCATACAACAGCTAGAGGGATAAAGAAGTAATTTGGTGTAAGAATGTAAATGTGCATGAACTGGTCATATTCAAAACTCTGTGAAAAAGCAAAGTTGCTTTTTAATTGGAGCTTTAAGAAATGATATAGATTGTAACTAAGGTAACATAATGGATGATAGATTCAGTTGACCTCAATTTATACATTAAACTAAGCAATTAAAAAACCACAGATATCTTTATCTGGTAATATATTACAAAGTTTATTGATGCTTTTGTTTTTTTCTTAACTTTCACTCATTTGAGTTTCTTCCACATGAAGCAGCACATAATTCTGTAAATGAAGCAGTGTATTTAAAGTGATTGTCCATGTATTAAAATAATTCTTATTTCCCCACCAGTTAGCAAATCATTTAAGAAAAAAAAGTTGGAGAGAGCTAAGATGTAAGATCTGCAATGTTCATCAAATGACACTAGTGAGTGTAGCCTTCAGTCAACTATGCACACCTACACAGACAACAGAAGTTTGAACAACTCTCCTATCTCAAGGTTAAGCCAAGTGACCACAGAACTCCACATATGGAGCCTTCCAGATCAAGCTAACTCAAAGGAGAAGATGTGCAAATGGACTCCTTTCCTGCACCACTGTGATGGAGAGAAATGTGGGGAAAGGCTGAGTATTGATGGCCAGGTTTGCGAATTCAACCATAAGCCATTCACCTTCCTCTTTAGGGTACAAGATGAGGAGTGTTTAGGAGAAACATCCTTTCCACAAACTGTCAGAGAACTTTCATCTCATCTGACAGTAACATAAGGAAGCTTACATTCCAAAAGGAACTATAAAGATCTCAAGTTCAGTCTTATAGGAAAAGAGCATCAGATGCTGAGAATGAATTCCCAATTTTCCTTATGAAGCTCAGTAACAGCTTTGGAACCAAATAACCTCTACGAATGACCTAGTTTAATTGAAATGTTATAGGAAAATTTATGGATTTAATCATGAGTAGAAATTCATATGCCAATACTTGATACAATTAACATATTTTTCAAATAATTGCCTAATATTGGAATATCTAATGAAATGTAAACATATATGCTTACTATTTGAACTTTTAGTATTTTGTTTTTTAAAAATTTTTATACAATATGATTTGGTCATATTATTTCCTCTCCTCTAACTCCTCCCAGATCCTCCATAACTCCCTATCCACCCAACTTCATGTTCTTTCTCCTACTCTCTCTGAAAAAGAAAAAAACATTGACAATCAAAGCAAACAAAAAACTGACAAAACAAAAAATACCAAACAAAACATATGGGCTCCATTTTGTTTTTGCCAGCTACTCTTAGAATTGGGACTAGCCATGGATTGTGGTTGATATACTCAGTGTAATTCCATTTAAAAAAAAGCTAATTTTCCCTTTCCCAGCAGGTATCAATTGACAATAGCTTCTTGATAAGGAGTGAGGACTGGGTTCTGCATCTCCTTCTCCGTGATGGAATTTTGTCTGGTCTGGACTTGTGCAGATTTGTGTGTACTGTCATAGTCTGTGAATTTACATGTGTATCTGTTCCCTATGTTTAAAAGGTGCTGTTTCTTTGGAGTCCATGAAAATCTGATATAATTGACAATAGATCTTAACATGGAAATTACCTAACCTGTAGACAATAAGGGCAAGTATACCTCACTTGCCTGAATTTGCAGATCAACATCATGACCACATAAATTCCCAAGTACTCAGTTGTCATTATCATACCAAATAACATTACAATTATAGAAAATGAGATGAGAAATCATGTGGACATTTGACAGAAATAAAGAATAGCATTTATGTGACAGCTCAATAGAGAACCTCGTAATAAGCATTAGAAAGCCTGCATTTAAATCCCATCACCAATATTGATGATATATTTTGCATAAGTCACACATTTTTATCTACAATAATAATAAAAAAACTGACTTGTTTTGAGGAAATAAAGAAAGGAATTTCTAAGTTTCATGTAAATCGTAGGAGTGACAGAAATTACTGCAATGATAGTGATTGAGTGGAGGGTAGACAAGTCATGAAGTAGATGGAGATGGGAAAAGAAACATTCCTACATTAGGGAAATATACTTTACTAATTCTTAATTGCTAAATACTAATAATTAATTTAAATACTAAATTAATTCTTAATTCAAATTTTCTCCTTTTGGTACAAGATAATAAAATTATTATTTTACTACAGATGAATACAGCATAGGCCAAATACCAAAAGCACCATGGTAAGCAATGCAAAAAAGAAAACATCTTAAGGAAGATCAGTCACTGATTTCAGCTTGGGAGTGTTAGCTCATGTCAAAGGAAGATGGATTTTGTTCTGATCTCACTGAACATCATTTCCCAACGAGGCTGGGTGGTGATACTATCAACTGAAACAAAAATGAGATAGAGAACAGTGATTTAAGCATTATGTTCTGGGTACATAGTGGCTGGGAAAAAGTTAGCCCCACTGCTGTATTAGGGGTGTCTTCAGAATGGAGTGATCTCTGTTTGTCTTCAAAGTGGGTAAAGAGAAGGAAGAGTTGTTTCAGAGAGGAGGCAAAGTCTATGCAACATCTTAGTCAAGAAATAACACGGTAAATTCAAACAATGGCAAGGCTAAGGAAAATATCTTGAAATCATCATGTATTGGGAGTAAAGATAGAAATGATGGCTAGGGCTACAAATGACAGCTTTCATATGATATGCTTGAGAGGGTGTCATTGATTCTACAAGTAGAACACATTCAGAAGGGATGCAATGGCTTAGCAGGTAAGAGATGTTTCTTCATAAGCATAAGGACCTGGAGTCAGAGTCTTATATTTGCATAAAGATGGGTGATGGGTGTGTCTTTAATCCTAACATTGTGGAAGTTGGCACAGAGACAGGAGGATCCCTGGGGATTGCTGTCATCAGACTATTTCTGAGTTTAGGTAGAAACCCTCTCTCAGAGATGAAGGCAATTTATCCAGTAACTGATGGAAGCAGATACAGAGATCCACAGCCAAATACCAGGCTGAGCTCCAGGAGTCCAGTCTAAGAGAGAGAAGAGGGATTCTATGAGCAAGGGGGATCAAGACCATGATGGGGAAACCTACAGAGACAACTGAACCAAGCTCGTGGGAACTCACAAACTTTATGCTGTGGAACCTGCATGGGACCAGACTAGGCCCTCTGCATACAGAGATAGTTGTGTAGCTTGGTCTTTTTGAGGGGCAGTGGGATCAGGATCTATCCCTGGTGCATGATCTGGCTTTCTGGAGCCCACTATCTATGGTGGGATACCTTTCTCGGCCTTGATGCAGGGGGAGGGGCTTGGGCCTGCCTCAAGTGAATGTAACAGGCTTTGCTGACTCCCTATGGGAAGCCTTACCCTTCTGGAGGAGGGAATGGAGGGTCGATTGGGGAGAGGAGAGCTGGGGGGAGAGGGAAGAGGGATGTGAGGGGGATCAATGGCTGATATGTAGAATGAGTAGAAAAATTTCTTAAATAAAAAATATTTTAAAAAAGAGATGAAGGCAGAAAGTGCTAGAACACTCTACATGACAGCCAATACCCTCCTCCAGCCTTTGTGTGTGTGTGTGCTCGCATACACACGTGTGTATAAATACACACGTGCATATGCCACATATGAGATAGATCAACCTCACATACACATGATTTTTAATTAATATTGATAATCTGGATGGAACAGAAGTTTTATAAGAAACCATGTTAAAATGGTACCTAAAGTTTTTGTTCACCTTCACTCCTTAAGTTACAAGTCTAGAAATCAAGGTAGCTAATTTAAAAATACATTGTAACTCCAATCATAACCTAAATGTAGAAGAAAGAAAGAAATTAGTTATTGTATAGGTCTTTCTCAGTTAAAATTATAGCCTACAGACTTTTCAATAAATTTGCTTTGTGAGAAACAGGTGAAGTTTTGGGTCAATGTGTAATGTTGACATGGCTGCATTCAGAATGTCTAGAACCCCCAGTGACTTAGGCCACTGGGAATGGGAAGGCCTTCCCTCAGTCAGGTTCATGGAAATGTCAGCTTTCCACTGGCCCATGTGTAGATGTCAACAGTGTATGCAAAAACTAGCAACCTCAGCATCCTCCTCCCAGATGTTTCCAACATGAGACTGCTTCCATAGAGACCCTCCCACTGAGACTTGCTAACCTCCTTGTCTTGGCCATAATAATGTGCTGAGCATCCAGGTTGTGTAGCAGATACTCTCCATCAGAACAAGCACAACCCACTCAATCCAAGCCTTTATATATGTTTGTCATTTGTCCCGTATCTGCCATTCTTTGTTCCTGATTTTCCCCACGCGGGACTCCAGGAACAAGCTTTTCAAGATGTGATATTAGTGGTCAATTTTTAATAGATAGATAGTTGATAATCTATGTATAAAGCTCATGCAAATCCCAGTGTCTCTCAGGAACTACAAGTCCCATCTGTGGTGACTCATTAGTTGATTTTGGAATATCATTCATTTCTCATCATCTTATCTGACTACAGAAATCTGGTTCTGATGCGAATGTTTTCTAAGCATGAACAACTCTCAGATGTCTCATCTCTGTAATCTTCATCTCACACTGACTCACAGGCTCCTTACTCAAACTGTTTGTGAACTTCAAATACCTTATGTCTCTAATCCTTAATGTAGTTAGCAATTTTATAAGATTCTCTTTCCAGTAATACACAAGCTTTCACAATTTTGCAATTACCTTTGTTAAAAGAGGAAATGTCAAAATTCAGATCATTATCAATAACAACTGAGTTAATGTTGAAAAAAGAAAGGTAGAGTGCCTTGATAAGAATATTGCCAAAATACACCTATTTTGTAGGGAAAGTAACCACAATCCACAGTAGACCTATGCAGAATGTGAAAGCTCATTTCAACTTCCTTCCACTTTTTTTCTCTGACTGGAAGAATATGCAGTTACAGAATCCATGTTACTCTTACCAGGCTTGTAAGTCTGTTGGCAACAGGCATATAGTATGCATCTAGCACTTGTGAATCTTCTCATTATTTTCGTTGCTTTTTCTAATCTTGCAGGGATGGAGTTCGTGTCCGGGCACATGTGCTGCATGATGTCTGTGGGGATGCCTGAAGACAACTTGCATTTCCCAGTCACCATTGTGTCTGGTAGACCAGCTGGCCCCCAAACTCCCAGGGATTCTCCTTTCTCCTCATTCCACCTTCCCAGAGCAGCACGGGGACCACACAATGTGTATGACAGCTCTTGGGGTTTGCTGGGGTTCTAGCAATCCAGCCTCAGTTCCTCATCCTTTCATAGACAGCACTTTCCCATCAAGCCATACCCCGGTCTCCTTGCCATCACTTTATAATCATCCTGGTCTGCTTGAAAAATGGTGGCCTTCTCCCAAATCCCAGAAGCTAGTAACAAATGAGAAAAAAAAATCACCTCGTTTATGTTTAACTTACTTTTTTTCTAACCATAACAATCAACTTAAGAGAAACAGATTACTGGTGATTTCACCTGGGGGTTTGTCCCAGACAGAGAAGAATAAGGTCTGCATTGCAGCCCTGGCCTCTAAGTCAGCATCGTGAGAATGATGGCAAACCATGTGTCACTTCGGGTGCTTGCAGGGTAAATGGTGATGGGAGTGGGTTCCTCTTTCATCCTCTATTCCTCTGGGAGCCCTTCAGAGGGGTGAATTATTTGTGCGATGAACAAAGAAAGAATATGTTTCTGACTCTACGATGCACTTCTTTCCAGTTTATTCATCTGTAATGTGGGATAATATTACTCAATGCAAAGGTCACTCAGAGAATCAAATGAGGTATGTCCATACAGCCATGACCGCCAGTAGAATCTTCAAACCACTAGGACCCTACCAAATGTGGGGGGGAGGGCTCCTCTATACATATACGTCTATAATAACAGTTAACTGATAAATTACATGCAGCAAGGGATTAATCACAACAATAATAGAACAACTATGAATATACTGTGCTGTAATGAGATTAATTGGAATGTGATCTTTTCAGAGTCAAGACAGATATTTATATCTCCCTCCTGGTCATGGGTAACTGAAGCATCATCAGAAAACAATATGGGGTTAAGGAAAGGTTGCTGTGTGTTTCCAAAGAGATGGGGGAGGGGGGAGGGGATGACTTCCATACAGTAAATGCTCAATAAGTATTGCTAAGCAAAATTACATGTTCTCAAATTTTAAAACACCCCCAGTAAATGAAGCTTTTCATTACAGTTCCTTAGGAGAGTGGGTTCTACTGGTGTGAACTGCTGAGATTGCTCAGCATGTAAGAGTGGGGTTTTTATTTATTTTATTATTATTATTTTTTTTTTGCAGAGGGACCCACAGTTCCCAGCACCCATATCAGACAGCTCACTATCACCAGCTCCAGAGGGATCTGATTTCTCTGGCTTCTCTAACCACCTCCCCCGAAGTGCACAAAAACACACATAGAAACACCGTTAAAAATAAAAGTAAAAGATCATTACCCAGGGCTTGCTTGCCTACATACACAAGGCCCTGGGTCCCACCCTCAGCACGGAATGTGTCAAAGTTAAGAAAAATAAACATAATTTCCACTAACTAAAAAAAAAAAAAAAAAAAAAAAAAAAAAAAAAAAAAACTCAACTTAAGAGAACAAGAGTACTTCTTTTCGATGGAGCTTTGCATTATAGATTTTCCATTTAGTTACATGATGTTCTCCCTCAAGAGAAGGCAAAGTCTGTTAAAAGACAACCTTGCTTACAAAATCTGAAAGCAGCATTATAGAGTGTAACATGTAATCCTTTATGATTCACAGGAGATTATTCATTCTGATTAAATTAACATTTGAAATTTTCATGCTTAAAATATCAATAATGAAACTTCAGAATCCCATAGAAAAGCCACCATGTTAGCCCAAGCTCCATTCCTGACTCAGCTTCTGGGACTCCAACATGTGTATCCTCATCACTAATCATTCATAGGCTAGCACCCATAAGTGATAACTCTACATACGCTCTGAAACTTAGCAGAGACCTATGCCCCAGTGGAACAGAATCATCTTTAACCAACATCTTTGGCTGCCATAGCATAAGCTTGATATATACTCTTAATATGTGCAGGTGCCCATGGCTATGAAACTCAGATGTAGCCCTCATAGGATCAGCTTGAAAGTTTGTCCACCAGCCTCTTTCTAACACTGAACCACACATCAAAAAGACTCCTCCAACTGTGAGTAAGATAAACTGAACACAGGACTATGTTTTGGAACTAAGTGTCAGGTTCATTAAACTTGACTCAGGACCCATTATATCCTTGATTGATCCTGCTAGTACCCTTGGACAGTGTCTGAATTTAACCCCATTATAGCAAATGAGGATATGTGGCTTCAGGAAATAAGATGTCTATTTATGCTGGCATCATATGTTGCTGATTACAGTGTTCTGAATCTATGAGTAAACCTTAAGTAACAGGCATCCCATAACAGTCTAGAACTTTCTTTAGCTCTTGTGTTGTACAGTCTTAGCCTGCTTTGCCCTAAACATGGCACAGAATGGCATCAGTGGACACAGGATTTCCCAAGTCATCTCTCCCCTTATCCCAATCAGCACAATGTAGAGTAATTGTTCTGCAGTGAAGAGCTATGCATCAAATTGATACACAGACTTTGGGGCTTTTCCCTCCCCCAGAAAGATGCAGATGCCAGGATCTGTGGTGCCTACAATCTGGTGACTTTGGATAAGGGATCTAGTCTACTTCATCCCATGGAGGAGAACTGTAGGAACATTCGACCCTTTAAGGCGCTCCTCTATTTCTTTCCAAACACACAGCTGTGGATTTGGGACAGGCCTAGTCTTGGACCCTCCCTCTAGTGTTAAAACAGCAATAATACATCCAAAGAGGAGTTAAAGCAAAGGCAGACTCAAGGCACCATCTAAGTGCTAAATCAGCTCGGAGAAGAGAGGCTGGACTGGCAAAAGAATGGAATGAACATATAACCTGTTATAAGCAAATTATACTGTGCATGAACACACATTAAGAGCTATCGTAACAACAGAGAGAACAAAGTCACAGAAACTGACAATATAATGACCAATATTTGCTGTAGCAGGAATCTTAAAAGTTCTTATTAATAAAATCAAACCTGAGGCGAGTTATTGGGGTCCATGCTGGTAGATCAGAGAGACAGGACAAGCCACAGCTATCTCACCTCGCTGGATCCTCAGCTGGTCCTGTTTCCTCAGACTGGAGGCCTCTGAGTCCTCATCCAGAATGGGTCTCAGCTGAATTACTGCTCAAAAGCCTGAATGCTTAACCAGCCACATGCTTAACCAGCCAAATGCCTAACCAGCCAAATGCCTAACCAGCCAAATGCCTCCAGTTTCTGGTTCTCACGCCTTATATATCTTTTTGCTTTCTACCACCACTCCCTGGGATTAAAGGTTGGCTTTCTGGGATTAAAGGCGTGTGTCACCATGCTTGGTTATTTCCAATGTGGCCTTGAACTCACAGAGATCCAGAGGGATTTCTATCTCTGGAGTGCTAGGATTAAAGGTGTGAGTGCCACCATTTTCTAGCCTTTGTATCTAGTGGCTGTCTGTTCTCTGACCCCAGATAAATTTATTAGAATACACAATACCACCACAATTTGCAAATTCTTGTATGGAATTCAGAGCAGCTGTTTCAAGAGAACAATAGATTCAAAGAAAACACACAAAAATTATATTCTAAGAAATAAACTTGGGAGAAGTAGGGGTAGCCCTTTTTATAGAACGTCCTTGAGCTGAAAAGTACCAAAATTGAAATTAAAACTGTGATTGAAAGCACATACAGCAACACAGACCACATAGGAAAAGATGGTGAGCTGAAGAACAAGTGACTTGAAGACACAGTGAGGCAGAAGAAAGAAGGAATGAAACGGTGTCAGGGTAGCATTCAGATGAGGCTGGGTATGGAGGGAGTGGAAAGGGTCTGTAAGGATGGGGGCACACATTATCAAAATATACTCTATGAAAATGAATAACTAAAAAAAGCATTCAGGAATTTTGAGGGAACATTAGAGAACAAACAGTTTAGTGGTCATAATTTAAGGGGACCTTGAAGGTGCCAAGGGGATAGGAAGGAAGCTATTGGCAGAGATAATGACAGAAATTGTCTCTAAATTAGAACCATGTGGAGGAAGGTCAAATGTTACTGCTCAGACACAACACAACTGAAGTCTACCCCAAAGCACAGTGCAATCAGACTCTCAAAGGTGAAACACAGAAAGTTCTTCCAGTTTGACTGAACACAGAAATTTTAGCAGAATACTTAAATGCCAGGAGGAAATAGAATGAAGTTTTTTTAACAACATTTGAGGAAGAACCTACCAAGCAAGATAACTGCAAGTAGCAAAGATATTCTTTAAATCTGAAGAGAAATAAAACATTCTCGGACAAACAGAAGTAAGGGAAATTATGACCACCAGCACTGTGCTTATAGAAAACCTAAAGAGGATTCTTCAATGTGCAATATTATATATATATATATATATATATACTTATAAGTCACACATGCACACACACTCACACACACATAGAGAGAGCAGAAACAACAAAATAAAAAAATATAAAATTCACCAGCAATAATAACTATACAGACACATTTTTCACATTGTAAAATGTTCTAGCATTGTACCACTCTATCTATGAAATATAAAAGAAGCAATAAAATAGTAACTATATTGATATGCTAACAGATAAGCAATCATCACCAGAGATGCTTTCTCCTGCATAAATAGTAACAAATACAGAAACCGCAGCCAGGCATTATGCAGAGAATGAGAGACTTTGGAATATTCAGCCTGAAATGGGATGTCTCCATCAAAGTCCTCCCCTCAGGACTCAGGGAACCCTGGGGAAGTGGAAGCAGAAAGAGTGTAAGAGTCACGGGAGATTAAGGGCAGCAAGAAAACAAGGCCCTCTAAATAAAATGATCAAAGCTCATATTAACTCTCAGAGACTGTGGTGGCACGCACAGGCTCTGCATGAGTCTGGACTAGGTCCTTTGTGTAGATATCATGGCTTCAGTTTAGTGTTTTATGAGATTCCTGAGCATGTGAACTAGTGGATCTCTGTTTCTTGTACCTTGTTTTGTCCAATTCTGATGCGTTATCTTTTGTTTCACCTTGTAATTGTTATTATCCCTTTGAAGCCAGATTGTTCACTATTGAGAGACAGACGGGTGGAGGTCCAGATGGAAAGAAGGGTGGGAAAAAACAGGGAGGCATAGAGGTAGAGGAAACTTTAATCAGGACACATTACATTACATGAGAAAAAAATCTATTTCCAATAAAGAGAGAGAGAGAGAGAGAGAGAGAGAGAGAGAGAGAGAGAGGGAGAGAGATTGATTTTATACAGATGTAAAATGCAGCATCCAAATATGAAAATGGAGACAGGATAGAGTAAAAGTGTAGAGAAGGTTTTCAATATAATTACTAACACATGTTAACTAGATAAACTAGTGGTTTACTGTAGCATTTTGATACTTGCATATATTGTGCTTTGACCACATCCTACCATCTTTCTTTCATTATCTCTGTAACCACCTTTCTACATACTAGTCCTACCCATTCTATATTACTAATAGCTTCTTATCTTCTTAAGCATACGTGGTTACCAGGTTTTTCTGACCTAATTTTCTCTATAAGTCTTCTGAAATTGGATTCCGCCAGTATGGGGTGAGTGGAGTAGGCTGTGGGCACAGTGTTGAAATTACTTTCGCTTCTCACCCAGTGAGTTAGTGAGGAATACAGGCTATCTCAAATATTTCCCACTGAATGGGATAAAGTGGCATATGGGCTGTGGAAAGGCAGTCTGCCTAGGTTTGTTGTTTTAATCTGTATATATAGGAACATGGCAAACACTAGGGGCCCGGGAGACCCTTCTTACTAAACCAATATGAACAGAATATATAATGTTCCAGACACAAGAATAAACCAAACATAATATCAATAAAAGGAAATAAATGATAAAAAAGTCAGAAACAAATGAAATAAAAACTGAAAAGTCAATACAAAACATTAGTAAAACAAAGAGCTGCTTTTTCAAAAATAAACTAGATTTACAAGCCTTAGCTAAGCTAAGAAAAAGTATTCAAGCCGGGCGGTGGTGGCGCACGCCTTTAATCCCAGCACTCGGGAGGCAGAGGCAGGCGGATCTCTGTGAGTTCGAGGCCAGCCTGGTCTCCAAAGCGAGTTCCAGGAAAGGCGCAAAGCTACACAGAGAAACCCTGTCTCGAAAAACCAAAAAAAAAAAAAAAAAAGAAAAAGAAAAAGTATTCAAATAAATACCATTAGAAATGATAAAGAGGCATTGTGGCTTAATTACATAATTAAAGAGAACTGTCTCCTATCAAGGAAATTATACAACACATGATCTAGAAACAATAAAGAAAACCCTCCAGGCCAAGTATTAGACACCTCTGAAGAAGATGTTGTTGGTTAAACAGTCCTCAGAAACCCACAAAACATCAGAGCTTCTTCTTCTTCTTCTTCTTCTTCTTCTTCTTCTTCTTCTTCTTCTTCTTCTTCTTCTTCTTCTTCTTCTTCTTCTTTTGGGTTTTCGAGACAGGGTTTCTCTGTGTAGAACATCAGAGGTTCTTGCTGGTTCCTCTGGATTACTAATCAAAACAACTTGATAAAACCCTAGACACACACATTTTGAATGCAAGATGCAAAGAAATCAAACTGGACCTGGCTTGTAAGACTTCTCCCTGCTAGTTGGTTCTCTTGGTGCTGGTGGGTGATATGCAGGCACCTGTGGGATACAGGCATTGATGGTCTAATCAAGCTGTTAACTATTTAACCTACAATGCCAACCTTCCCAATAAGAAATTTGTAAAATGACAAAATGTGCTAATAAAAAAAAAAGAAATCCCACAATTGAAAGAGCCAATCAGACATTAATCAAAGTGGAAATCATGAACCACAGGAAAAAATAAACAACTAGTAAAACCAAATTTCAGAGACAGAGGTCAAGGTTGAGACAATAATACCTAATGACATCTATAAAGAAAAAATATTTTGTGACCAAAACTTTCAAAAGCTCTGAAATAAGTCGAAGTGACCAAGTATCAGAGTCCATTGGGTGGAAGGAGATGAGATAAAAAGCAT
This sequence comes from Peromyscus leucopus, assembly GCF_004664715.2. NCBI lineage: Eukaryota > Metazoa > Chordata > Mammalia > Rodentia > Cricetidae > Peromyscus > Peromyscus leucopus. The sequence goes on along the minus strand of NC_051070.1, from coordinate 7,985,480 downwards.
TATTAAATGAAATTAAAGAAGAAAACTTGCCAGGCATACAGAAATTGGCATCTAATAAATGAGAGTCATTTAGGACACCTGACAAAACATGGTCAAAGATGATCCCCTCTACAGCATATCACACAGTCAAGATGGCAAAAGCACACAACTAAGAGGCAGCACTAAATGCTGTTAAGAGAAAAACAGACAGCTCAAATACAAGGAATATATCCTGCCAGTAAACCCAAAAGCTAGGAAACACTGGAATAAAGTGATCCAAATGTTGAAAGTACATAAGTACCAACTAAGATTGCTATAACCAATAACATTGCATCTTAAAATTAATAGAGGAATAATAATATTTCCAAAAAGACCCAAACTAAGAATATTCATTACAACCAAGCCATCACTACAAAAATCATAGGAGGAATAAACACCGTACAGAAGAACTGGGAATGAATGCATCATGTCCAACACAGGAAACCAGAGAACTGCCAACACTAACACGAGAGGAGGCAAGAACGATCAAAGCCCAGCCAACCTAAACAACAAACACACCACAGGAAACAGTAGACCACTCTCACCAAGCACTTGTACAAATGGACATGGCTCACCAAGGAAGGAGTGTAGACCAACTGACTGGATTAACAAATAATATCCAAGTGTCTGATGTCCCCTGAAAAAGCATCTCATAAAGTAGATTTTAGGTTAAAACTAGTCAGAAGAAATATGACCACTACATAATAAGAAAGAGAAGATTCATCAGGAATATATAACAGTAGTAAATACGCACCAAATATTGAGGCTCCCAGTTTTATAGAACAAGTACTAAAGGGTATGAAAGATCAGACAGTTATTAATGCAACTGTAATGGAAGACTTCAGTACCCTGATTTCACATGCAGATAGGTCTTATGAGCTAAAATCAAGAAAGGAATGTCAAAATCGAATCATAACTGCATCGGCTGGATTTAAAAGATATCTGCAAAGTATCCCAACAAGAGAAAAAAATACAAAATCTCCTCAGTATCCTATGGGACCTTCTCCAATGTCAATCACATAATTGGCCACAAAGCAACCTAGATTTCTGGAATACTCATGAATATTCTATGAGGAAAGTGTATAACTATAAATCCTATATTAAAAATCAGAAAGGGGGCTGATTAGACAACTCATTGATTAAGAGCATTTGTTATTCTTGCAAAGGACCCAGTTTTGGTGCCCGGCACCCACATGGCAGCCTACAACCATCCGTAACTCTAGTTCCAGGGCCTATCATAACCCCTTTGACCTCTACAGGTACCAAGCATGCAAGTGACATGTGTGCAGGCACAATACATACACATAAAATTTTTTAAAGTAAGTAAATTTATTTTTAAAGGTTAGAAAGATTTCAAATAATCTAACGATGTGCCTCAAGGTTCTAGAAAAACAGTAAGAGTCAGACTCCAAAGTTGTAGACAGCAAGGACTAATAAAGGTTAGGATAGAAATGCTAAACTAGATACCAAAAGAACCAAATCAATCAGAGTTGGTTCTTTGAAAATATAAACAAGACTGACAAGTCCCTAGACAAAGTAACCAAAAGAGGAAAAAGGTCCAATTAATAAAATTAACAATGAAACAGGGTTGCTACAACAGACTCCAATGGAATTTAGGGAGTCATATGATGGGCACACATTGAAAATTTGTATTCTAAAAAGTTAGAAAATCTAGAAGGCATGGATGACCTCAGAAACATGTGAGCTATCAAATTAAATCAAGAAAACATAAACAAACATGCATAGCAAGCAATGAGATTGGAGAAGCAAATGAATGTATCCAGTAAATGAATTTACAGGACAAGACAGATTTTCTGCAGAATTCTAACAAACTTAAAAGGAAGACTTAACAGTAGTACTAATTAAATTTCCCCATGCAATAAAAATAGAAGGAACACTTTCAAATGTCTCATATAGGTATTACCCTTATACTCAAATAGGATTAGGGCACAACACAAAATAAACTATACACCAGTCTCCCTACAGAACATAGCTAACAAATTCATAATAAAATATGCACTTTATTTAAAAGTACATTAAGGGGCTGAAGAGATGGCTCAGTGCTTAAGAGCAATTGTTGCTCTTGCGGAAGCACCAGGTTCAGATAATTACGTTGACATGATGGTTTGCAACCATCTATAATTCCAGTTTTAGGTGGTCTGACCTCCACTGGTGCATACATATACGCTAGTAAAACACTCACACATGTAAAATAAATTAATCTAAAAAAATTAAGAAAGTCATATGTCACCACCATGTTGGTTTCATCACAGTGATGCAAGGTTGTTCTATTCTGCACAAATAGAGGAATGAATTATATCATATGAAGAGAATAAGGATACAAGTAAGATATACTCCATAAAGGCAGAAATTATAGTTGGCAAATTTCAACAAGGGTTCATGATAAAAGCCCTGAAGACATGAGGATTAGAAGGAACATATTCCAATACAATAATGGTTATAAATGGCAGACTTACAGTCAACATTATAGTAAATGAAGGGAACTGAGTTTCCTCCAGAATCTGAAAGAAGAGAACAGTGCCCATTCTCTACCTGTTATTCAATACAGTGTTCAGAATATCAGCAGGAGCAATAATATGAAAGAAATAAATAGAGAGGATACAAACAGGAAGGGAGGAAGCAAATTGCCCTTATTTAGTGAGGGAGGGCATGAACGATTCTTACAAGACCTGTGGACTTCACCATGAAATTCTCAGATCCACCAAAATGTTCCACCCAAGGAGCAGAATACAAAATCAACATATAAAAGAACAGCAACTTGTTTATTCATCAATGATGAACTGACTGAAAAAGAAATAAAGACAAATATCTAATTCATAATACCTTCAAAGAACCTAGGAGTAAAATCTACCAAGTGAAAAACCTCTACACTGAAGAAGGAGATTGAAGCAAACAGTAGGAAATGGAAAAATTGCTTCTATGCTCATGAATTGACAACATTAATATTGCAAAAAATGGCTACATTAACAAAAGCAAGACACAAATTTGTTGCAATTCACATTAAAATGCCAATGACATTCTTCTCAAAACTAAGATAAATGATTCTAAATTTCATATAAAAACACAAAAGACCTAAAGAGACAAATCAACCATAAAAAAGAAGAATGCAGACAGTATTATATTATCTGATCTCAAATTATGTTACAAAGTCAAGCAATAAAGATAGAAAGAAAAGACCACATAGCAACATAAGCAAAGATCAACAAAACTGAATAAGGGCCTCAGAAATAAGCTCATACAACTAGAGCTAATTAAGTTTTTATAAAGATGTCAAAAACACACATTGGAGAAAGGATAGTCTCTTTGAAGATGGTGCTAGGAGAGCAGAATATTCACATGCAAATTTAAATTAGACTTACTGAATGACTCTGCAAAAAAATCATTTCAAAGTGGATTCACTATCAACACAAAAACTGAGAATTCTGGAGGGAAAATTATCAGAGCTTTTTATAAAAGTATTATACTTATTTGTAAAAGTATAAATAATTTTTTTTCAAAAAAGATTCCAATAACAGAACAAAAAACCCCACTCACTGAGAAATGGGGTAATAAAAAATGGTAAAGCATCTGGCCAGCAAGAAAAATGACCACCAGAGTAAAGACAGAACCTGCAGAGTATGAGAAAATGTCTTCTACATACATCACACAGGGAGCTAATAACTAGAAGTACAGCAAATTACACAAATGAAACATTCCTCTCAAATGAATCTCTGCATCAAAAAAAAAAAAAAAAAAAAAAAACTGCCAATCAACTAAACATACACTTCTCAAAAGAAGAAACACAAACGGCCAACAAACAATTGAAAAAGTAATCCACATTTTTAGCCATCAGAGAAATGCAAATTGAAACTGGTTTGAGATCACTTCATACCCTCAAATGGCTATTGTTAAGAAAGCAAATGACAGCGATTCTGAAGAGAATGTGGGAAAGGGTGCATCTTATTCATTGTTGGTGGGAGTGCAAACTTACGTGGTCTCCATGAAAGCATGCAGGTTGCTCAAAAAGCTAAAAATAAGTTTACCATGTGACTCACTTTTTGTTATATACCCAAGAGACTCTAAATCCTCTTACATACCCACGTTTGTTGCTGCTTTATTCACAGTTGCTAAGAAATGGAACCAGCCTGAAGCCCATCAACAAAGAAGGACAAAGGAAATGCAGCACACATTCACAGCTGGATTTTATTTAGCTATGAAGAGAAATGAAACCATGACATTCGGAAGGAAATGTGTGGAACTGGAAATGTTTACCTTAAGCAAAGTATATTAGACTCAGAAAGACAAACACAACATGCTTTCTTCACATATGGATCCAAGATTTTAGTGTGTGTGTGTGTGTGTGTGTGTGTGAGAGAGAGAGAGAGAGAGAGAGAGAGAGAGAGAGAGAGAGAGAGAGAGAGAGAGAGAGAGAGAGAGAGATGGGAGAAATAGGATATACGTGGAAGTTGATGGAGAAGAAGAGAAGAAAGATAAGCAGGAAGATTTATGGTAAGAAAATACATGGACATGGAAACAGAGGAGATAGGGAGAAAAGGGGGGCAGCAGAAAATGCACAGGGAATTGAGGGAGAGGAGTAGGTGAAGAGTTTAGAAAGCAAAGCCCATAATGCAAAGCTTTACTTTGTATACTAATTTAAAGATTTAGTTTTTCTTATGTCTGTATATACATGTCTGTGTGAGTTATGCCACAAGTGTGTAGGTACTCATAGAGGGCAGAAGGGGTAATCAAATCTGCTGGAGCTGGACTTACAGATGGTTGTGAACAGCTGAGAGGGTGCTGAGAACTAAACTCAGGTCCTCAGGAAGAGTATAAAGCACTGAGTCAGTTCTACAGCCCCTTGTACACTATTTTTAAAATCTAATTAGTGAAATATATTACTAAACAGCATAGCATTTTCATTAAATGCAGATGTGTAGCTAATGGACAAGTAGTGGTCCATTAAGCCAATGCATACAGCATTAGTCAGTTGATCTTCAACAAAGGCTCTAAGAAAATACACTGGAGAAATGATAATCTTTCCAATGAAAGGTTCTGGGAAAACATTCTCACTAGTTAAAAAGTTAACTCCAAGGAGAATATAAACATAAATGCAATGCATGAAGCTATGAAAGTTCTAGATGGAAAAATAGGTGGGGGAGAGTCTTTGGAGGTTTTATTTTGTTTTGTTTATTTGTTTTGATAAATACCCCAAAGTACAGGAAACAAAAAGCAAAGTCACATAAGGAGGCTTCATCAAACCAAAAAGCTTCTTTAGACCAAAAAAAGGAATCAGAAACTATAGAATGGGAGAAAATATTTAACAACTGTGTCTTTGACAAGGGGTTCATTTCCAGAATGTATAAGCTCTCACTTCCAAAAGAAATTTAAATAATCTGGTTTAAAAATAAGCAGTAGACTCAAATGTTTTCCAAATGAAGACACCAAATGGCCACCGGGTATTTGGAAAAAGTGTTTCACATCATTGATCACCAGAGAAATGCAAATCAAAACCTTAATGAACACTCACTCCAGTTAGAATAGCTATTATCAAAAAACAAAAGATAGTAAGTGCTGGCTAGGATGTGGGGGGAAAGAAATGCTGGCTAAGACGCACATTTCTTCAGAGGGAATGCAAATTAATGTATTGTGAGAAACCGTATGGAGTTAGCTTCATCTCAAACTTCAGAAGAGAACTAGGATATGATTCAGCAATCCCACTACTGGGCACATGTCCAAAGGAAATGAAATCAGTCCATCAAAGAGACAGCTGCACTCCCATGTTTATTGCAGCAATATGCACAATAGCCAAGATACACAATCAACCTAATTGTCTGTCAAATGATGAATGGATAAAGAAAACGTGGTGTATGCACACAGTGGAATACTATTCAGCCATAAAAAGAATGAAGTCCTGTCATTTGTAGCAACATAGAGAAAAGTGTAGATCATTATGTTTAGTGAGCTAAGCCAGGCACAGAAAGACAAGTACCACATGATTTCATTCAAATATGGGATCTACAAAAGGTTCTTCTCACAGCAGTGGGGAATAGAATGCTGGTTACTGCAGACAGATAAGGAGCAATGGTGAAAGGCTGTGCAACCAGTGCTGGCATAGTTAAATAGGAGAAAGAAGTTGCAGTGTGCAGTGTCCATCACAGGGCTGTAAAGAAACGGTACTGTGTGCATTTAGCAAACCAGGGGGAGGCGCTTGGAATGCTTTCTCCGCAAAAGAGTGTAAATGTTTGAGGGGTCACACATCAAGAGTAAGGGGGCAGAGATCATCCCAAAGTGCTGTGTGTGAAACACAGTGCCTTATATGAAAATGCTGCACTCCATCTCCAGGAGCAGCCCCTAAGGAAAGTTAAATATAGCAAATGTTTATTGAAAGCACTTTTATTGTACTCTATTTGCAAAATCTTAGCTATCCCTGAGCATTCTTCCATGACCACCAACCCCCTAGAGAGAGAGAGAGAGAGAGAGAGAGAGAGAGAGAGAGAGAGAGAGAGAAATTTGAAGACACTTCACTGGCTTTGAAGATGACGGTAGGGAGGGAGCCAAGGAAGGCAGGTAGCCTGGACAAGCTGGACAAGCCAAGGGTATTGAGCTTTTTCCTGAGAAGAGCCAGTAGCACTTTTGACACTGGTTTTAGCCCAATGAGGCTGACATTAAAGAACTATGGGTGGGCACTTCTCAAAAGCAAATGTCAAGCAAATGTCAAACAAGCCTCGAGGGCAACCTCAGAATCCAAGGGCAAACTATCATGGAAAGATTGTGTGTGTGTGTGTGTGTGTGTGTGTGTGTGTGTGTGTGTGTGTGTGTGTGTGTGTGTGTGTGTACAGCACAGCATGCGTGTGGAGGTCAGAGGATAACTCCTGCCACTTTGTGGGATAAGGTATGAAACTTAGGCTGTCAGGCCTGTATGTCCATGCCTCCATCTTCTGGAGTACTTTGACAGCCTTGTAAAGTTCTTTAAAACGTGTGTTGGATATTTCTGAAGTGTTTGTCTTATTGTTTTTCATTTTTCTTTATTAAGAAATTTTCTACTCACTCCACATACCATCCACAAATCCCGCCTCCTCCCTCCTCCCACCCCCCCCCCAGCCCTCTTTCCTAAGCCACCCCGCATCCCCACATCCCCCAAATCGAGGTCTCCCATGGGGAGTCAGCAGAGCCCAGCACACTGAGCCTAGGCAGGTCCAAGCCCCTTCCCACGGCACCAAGGCTGTGCAAGGTGTCACACCAGAGGCACCGGATTCCAGAAGCCTGCCCATAGACCAGGGACAGATTCTGATCCCCCTGCCTGGGTGCCCCTCAAACAGTTCGAGCCAAACAAGTGTCTTCCGTATCCAGGGGGCCTGGTCCAGTCCCATGGGGTGTCCACAGCCACCAGTCCACAGTTCATGGGCTTCCACTAGTGTGGCCGGTCATCTCTGCATGTCCTACCACCATGATCTTGATGTCCCTCGCCTGCAGAATCCCTCCTCTCTCTCATCAATTGGATTCCCAGAGCTCAGCCTGGTGCCTGGCTGTGAATCTCTGTTTAAATGTTATAAGTACACCAGATTGCCAGTTTTTGCTGCAATAAAATTATGGACCTATAACCCTTATGTTGTTTGCTTTTCTGCTGCTGTGACCAAGACAATTCACAGAAGAAAAAAAGTTTATTTGACTTATGGTTCCAGTGGATAACAGTATGATGGCAGACCGGAGGGAAAAGGAAGCAGGCAGGTGGCACAGCCAAGGAGGCCACACCTTGACCCACAGACAGGAAGCAGAAAGGGCTGCTGCAAACAGCCGTTGTCTTTTGAAACCTCGAAGCCTGCCTTAAACCCACCCAGTGTCACCAAATGCAGACCAAGAATTCAGATGCTCAAGAATATGGCAGACACCTCATTCAAACTGCCATCACCTGCCTCAACATTCTTCCTAGGGAACCTAAATTCTAATTGTCCTGTGGAAAAAAATTGTACCGTGTAGAAAGTCAGATGGATTAGCGTTACAACATAAACACATGTAGGCAGTACAGTCCAGGCGAGACATAGATTAGGTACAGACATCAGCAATCTGGAGAGCATAGCCATGTCCAGAAGAAGCCTGGAACGTTCTCCCTCCAGGGTCCATGAAGAAACTTACCCCAGTGATGGCATATTTGGCAGAGTGTTGTTCCCCACAGACATGATGACAAGCCAAGTAGTGTTGATGGACACAAAGTAGAGGCTGAGAACGGCTTGCGTGTGTCCCAAAGAAAAATGGTTAGAAAGAGACCTCAATGGCCTTGTCTCACAAGGAAGTCATCAGGCCTCTACCATTGACCTACAGCCATTCATAAATTCAAAACACGTGGAGACAAGAATTGATAGGGGGGAGCAAAACTGTGGTATTTTGAATCACAAGGCAGGCTCCTTCAAAGGTGACATTTCACAAATCTTATCAGCTATCAAAATATTCTTAAAACAGAACCAATTATTTGGGGAGATATATGAGCTGACATTGTGGGTCAGCGAAAGATAAGTAGAGCTCAGACTATCCACACTTTGTTCCACCTTTCCCATCAGGGGAGGGCCAACAGCCTCTGTGGAGCAAGGTCTTTCCTAAGTCAGGGTCTTCCGCACTGTCCTTGAGAAGACCTCGGTGGAACCCTGTCAGAAGACTAAGAAGTCTGTCTACTAACAAGAGAAAGCAAAAGTTTTTCTCTCTGTATTGTAAGGAAGAGGTCATACTCTTCACATCCTCTAGTTTATTAGGAGGTGTCGTTTAATAAGTAATACAGTTCCGAGGTTTGGATTCTGCCCTCAGCTGGTATTAACAGGCCTCCAGCCATGAGAACTCCCTGGGTTTGGGTGAAGTTCAAGACATATCCATGAAGGAATGACAAACTTCTGAGGAGTAAACTTCTGCTGGCTAGGCAACCTTTGCGCAAAGGTGAGTACAACAGTGTTGTTTCAGATAAATTGGCTTTCGAGGTGCTGAAGCCAGTGTTGAAGCTACTGATTGATTTATAGTCTCACCTCCTTTGCTCTGGAGAAAGCAATAGGTCATGATGACATGGGGGCTTGTGGATCTCAAGCCTAACGGTTTTGTCGTGTTGATGTAGGTGGTCTGAGCCGTCAGGTTCCAGCATGGTGCAAGGACACCTGGCTCCATTCTCTGCACTGCACTCCAAGGGGAGTGGCATTGTGTATCTTGATTTCAGACAACAGGCTACCAGGGGTGTGTGTAACCCAGAGTTGTGAGAAAGGGGTGCATCCGGGTGGCCACTGGCATCCTTCCTACTGCCTGAGACCTGAGCAAAGAAAGACGTAGGAAAGAAACAAGGTGGAAGAAACTACAGCAAGGAAGTAACTGAAGCTTTGCTTGTATTTCCTGCACCTCAGACCTAAACCAACTCTGATCTATATTACAGAGAAATGAAGGTATTTTTTCAAACTATGGTATCTTTGGATGTTTTATAGCAATACAATCAGGATCCTAACCATAAAGCTGATTCTCACACATTTGTCTGTCCATCCTCCCTGGCTAATTGATGTTTTTCTTTCAATTAAAGTCCATACTCAATCCCTCAGTATATTCCCACCAGCAATCTTTGAAAGCTCATTCCATTCTCTCTGTCTCTGAGAGTCACGCTAATGTAACTGTGCTCTCCCTCTTCTGGAGTACTACACTAGTGTCTCAGACATTTCTGGTTTCCATGTTTGGACCCTTTCTCAACTATGCCCTAATAACCCCAAGTTGACCATTGCAGCCATCCCCATCTATAAGTAAACTAAAACCCATGTTCGTGTGTGTGTGTGTGTGTGTGTGTGTGTGTGTGTGTGTGTGTGTGTGTAGGATACAAGCTATAGCCATGGGCTAACTCCTACCTACCTCCCTAGTGGTGACTCTTTTCCTGTTTTTCACTCTCAATGTCCAGCCATAGCAGCTTCTCATAACATCAAACCCCTCTCCTCAGGGACCTTCCTACAGTTGCTAGTTGCTTTTACCTGGGCTGCTGCCTGATGTGGACTAATTCTTTTGTACACTATGAAGATTTATCGCTGTCATTGGTTTAATAAAAAAGTTGATTGGCTGATAACGGGGCAGGAAGTATAAGCAGGACAGCCAGGCACAGAGGAGGTTGGGAAGAAGGAGGGCAGAGTCAGAGGAGTCTCCAGGAGATGAAAGAGAACAGGTAAAGCTACGAGTCACGTGGCTATACATAGATTAATAGAAACGGGTTAATTTAAGTTGTGAGAGCTAGTTAGCAATAAACCTGAGCAGTCGGCTGAGCATTTATAATTAATACGACAGCTCTGAGTGGTTACTTGACAGCTGCTTGTGGGACAGAATCTTCTGCCTACAGCTGTCCCCCTGTTGCCCATTCCCATTGCCCTTCAGAGAGGACTTTGCATTCAGGCTTTCTTGGTCATCCGGGAACTTTAGCTCCCATCCCCTTGTTTTATCTCTCTATGATGAATGCTGTATTGTGTTCTTTTTAGTGAAGTATGTTTTGAAATAACCTTATCCTTTTTTGTTAGTTCCTGTTTAAGTTCTGACTTTCCTACCATAATTATGTTCAGAGAAGAATGTTAGACCAACTCACTGAGCATACCAAATTAGTCTCCACTAACCTGCCAGTCAAATCCATTACAGTTTATATATTACAAACGAACACAAGCATTTGGATCAGCAACTTTCCAGTATTTTTCCATACTTAAGACAACATTCTGCATGCGTTAAACCTGTCATTTTCCAAACAACTCTATGCGTCGTAAACTACTGACCCTGTAGCCTTCAATGCAAAATATTACTAAGAACTAGAATTGAAATTTGGGTTGATCATTCCATTCTCCACGTGGAAGGTTTCTAATTTCAGAGCTGAGGAGAAGTGAAAAGGGATCTGTTTCCTAGCATCTGAAATCTAATTTCCCAGGTTTGGGACCTAAATCTAAAAACACGGAAGGAGGGTGCCCACACCATGTGCTTGTTAAAGGGTGTCTACAGAATGAAGTGTTAGCAAGTATGTGCAAAATAGTAGGGGGTTTAGCTCCGTTTGTGCTGGAGCCCAACATCTGGGTCCAGAATGTGAGAACGGCAGACTGGTATCAAAGTTGTTTACTGCTTTGTGTTACTGGATGCTGTTCTCGTGTTGTACAAAGGGGAAAAAATAGATAAAAAAGATAACCCCTTAAACCTCAAAAAAAAAAAAATATGGTGTGATAAAGCTGATCTTAGTGGTCAATTTCACACACCTGGGGAGAGGGAGCCTTGAATCACCTTCACCAGATTGTCTTAGGGCCATGTCCATAGGCATTTTATTGAATGATGGTTGGTGTAGGATTCGCTACCCCACTGTGGGAAATGCCATTCCTTGGCAGATGGTACTGGATTGTACAGCTGAGTTGAAACAGGGAGTAAGCCAGGAAGCAGCATTCATCCATGATTTAAATCTCAAGTTCCTGCCTTGCTGTAGCTTCTTTCCTGAATTTCTTCAATGATGGATTATACCCTATAGGATGAAATAAACCACGTCTTCCCCTAATGCTTATAATCTGAGTGTATACCACCACAGAAGGAAGCCAAAAAGAGCATGAAGCAATATTGCCTTGGGATGAGGAAAATTAGGAAAGTTAGTTGAGAATAAAAAGAAAGAATGAAGAATTATGTAAATATGTTCCCTGAATATTTATGTATACATCCAAAGAAAAATGCTATTTTCATCCTTTCCAGCGTTTCTCTTTGCAGTGAACACAGGTGAGTGAAGACACTCATAGCTGCCCAGACAGTAAAAATAAGTGACAGTTGGGGACTCAAATTTAAAAGAGAAGTTTATAACACCCCCTCTAAAGCTAGAGTAATATGGTGAAAGATAGGGTGACAAGAATCTGGAAGTTAGAAGATGGGAACGAACTGGGAAATGCCACCCTCTAGGCATGAGGCAGCCACTGCAAAGAGCACAGCCCTGTGGGGTAGGGCTTCAGCGTGTCACTTGCTGTGTGGGTCGAAACAAAAGTCCACCACAATTAACTTTGACAGAAACAGGAGAAAAAAGCAAAAGTGCATATGAATGGGTAGGTACGTTATAAAAAAGAAGGGAAAAACCCACAAAATATAAATCAAAGTAAGGCATCTTCGTGTCAACATTGTGTGAATAACTCCAACTAAGGTCACGTCGTGTTCATATAAATCTCTGCAGTGAATGAAAAGCTGCTACAGTGCTCAGAAAGCCAACGTGAACCCATTTGTGGCGTCATGAAATGCATCAGTAAAGATAGCACTGAAGACGTGCTTTGTACTGAGTAATCAAACAATTGAAGTTGATACGTTTGGAAAGACCGAACAAATTTTACAGCAATGCCTAGAATAATGTCAAGTTAAAATTATATTTTTTAAACTTCAAAAATATTCTTTTTATGAACTTTAAAATTTGTGGTTGACTGTTTTGGATCAAAATAGAAAAGAACCTCAAAAGTTGAAACTTTCCATAACCAGTATTTACTGTCAAAATCTTTTAGAATATTTTTGGTGAAACAAATATCAAAGAAGTTTTAAAACTTTTTTGTTTTAATGTACATTTTCTCATTCATATAAGGCAGTCAGCACATTTTAGAGACTGTTTTCTGCAGTATGTAAATGTCACTAATTATACAGAAACAATTGTCTTCTGGTACTGTATTTTTTCTAAAACATCTGTAAAGTTATGCTTCTACTGAATAGCATAGTTTCCAAAGGTCATATCATTTTTTAAAGTTCTACCATAAAAATAGAGTGTTATGGTTTTACACTATTAGAAAACTTAATGAGATATAAAAAGTAAGGGAAACATGGCCAGTAAAATATCTGTATCTGACCTTGTGTAACACGCATTGTTGTTTACAGAGGTATTTTTATATTAAGTAGAAAAACTCAATTAGCCAGGAAATCCTTTATGCACAGATATTTTTCCTGTGGAAGTCATAATCATGATTTTCAGTAACTGCCAAGGAAAATACTTAAGAATCCTGTTCAAGGAGACAAGGGTTAAGGGTGAGAGCGGGGAACAGACTCTCAGCCAGCCCCTGCACTGTCTCTCGACAACTGTGGTTTAACTCACAGAAAGAACGCAAGTTTAGGTGAGGGGAAAAGTGGGAAAGAAATGAGACACAGGAGAGGTTTATCACTGTCACAAATACCCAGCAGTTCAATATTAAATTTGGTGATAAAAGACAAGTGGAGTCATCTGCATGGGGACACCGTGTTCTTATGCCTTGGGGGTTTTTGGTTGTTTGTTTTTATAATCTCATCAACTTAGGGGGATAACTAGTATTTTCCAAAACTTGAATAATACCATTTTTCAGATCATTGTCCAAAAGTAAAAGCCACAATTCTGTATGCATAGGACATTAGCTTTAACTGAAGCTGCTTTATTTTCCATATTTACTTATCTCTTAATTATTACATCATCACAATCTACCTGATTTCAGTTTTGTAAGCATATTTAGGTAGAGTTTTTATATGTTATTTAAAATATAGTCATAACCTTTAGAATCCAATTTCTCCTTCAACTAATACTCCTTAGAGAAGGCCATTCCAGACTTGTTCCTTAGCACTTGTCCTTCTATTTAAATAATTATTTAAGACCCACTAGAGTCCATTGTCTGATCATGGTTTTTTTAAACCCTTAAGCAGACAGCCTCCTCCTGACATACTCACTGAGAGGCCATGCAGTTAATTTCTGCTTCGAGACTAGACATGAGATTATTCTACTATCAATTGTGAGCCTCATCGTCTGTGGCGATGACTAACCACAGCAGCACTCACTGACCAAGCCCACAATCACTGCAATGCAATTCTTGCCATTATTTAACACCCTCTCCTGTGAAAGACAGTAGTGTTAAATGAAGTCAGCACATTCAGGAGAATTAGAGCAAAGATAACTTTGTCCTATTAGGTGGTTCCTTTGCACATAGGAACCCAGTCCCTGTGGTGGTATTGTGTTCCCCAAAATATTGTGTACCTTAATAAACTTATCTGGGGTCAGAGAACAGAAAAGCCACTAGTTAGGCAGTGATAGCACACGCCTTTAATCCTAGCATTCCAGAGACAGAAATCCATCTGGATCTCTGTGAGTTCAAGGCCACATTGGAAACAGCCAGGCATGGTGACTCACGCCTTTAATCCCAGGAAGCCAGCCTTTAATCCCAGAGAGTGGTGGTAGAAAGAAGAAAGATATATAAGGTGACGAGGACGAGAAACTAGAAGCATTTGGCTGGTTAAGCATTTGGCCTGGTTAAGCTTCAGGCTTTTGAGCAGCAGTTCAGCTAAGAGCCACTGGGATGAGGACACAGAAGCTTCCAGTCTGAGGAAACAGGACCAGCTGAGGAATTGGCAAGGTGAGATAGCTGTGGTTTGTTCTGTCTCTCTGACCTTCCAGTATTCACCCCAATAACTGGCCTCGGGCTTGATTTTATTAATAAGAACTTTTAAGATTCATGCTACAAGTTTGTTCACTTGAATTTATCAGAACTTGTATGGTGGGGATGTGGGGCAGCTACACACCAACCCCACAGTTCCCCGGGGTCTTCTTGAATAAGAGCAGCAGGAAATATTAGACAGAAGGATTTAGACTGTGGAGATAAACAGAAAATACAGGATAGCCTCCAGAGGGCCTGGAAACTATTACAACAGGCCCTGACTGTCTCTGCCCTAAGGTATTTATAGAAATGCCAAGGGGTGGAGCAAAAGACCTCCCCTCAGCACAGCCAAGTGCAGACCATCTCAGACACCTGCACTCAGGCCCGTGGTCCTAATCATCCTCTATGCGGACCTGCTGGGTAAAGCTACTTGGAACCTGAAAATGGGCTCTCACATGGGGACTTATACACCTGCCCACAGGACATGTTGCAGGCACATGACTACGTTGAATTATGGTATTTCCACTCTTCAGATCAATGATTTAAAGACTCCAGTTTATTGAGAAATACCCACCCTGAGAATTTCATCCATAAATCACAAAAATAAACCAATGTATATAGTCTGTATTATATTGAAAACAATATTGTTTCCTCAGACACAGTGCTCATGTTCTGGGAAACAAAAATGACCCACTGGAGTCTTCTCTTGTTTTTTTGTTTCATGTGAAACAACTTTAAGAAGGGATTATATTAAGTTATTTAAAGTAAGCCTGGAAGGAAAACAGAAGTAATTTAGGACTTTCACTCCTTTTGTTTCAGCTGTACTCCCTTTCAGAACTTTTCCCGTGTAGCTACTGACACAAATAAATGCTGTACGTGGATCTTAGGGACATAATTATCTTTTTAACTAAGCAAGAGTCAAAATAAAGTCATTTAAGCAGGCATGGTAGGTTTAGTGTGTGTTATTAGAAATACAAAGCATTAAGTTAATAGGAAGAGAGGAAGGAAAGATTGAGGAATTCGTATGGGATTCTTTAAAGGGGGGATGGATGGGTTGTATCTCTGTTGTGATGGGGTCATGTGTTGGAGGACTTTGTTCCTACCTGGTGGCACTGGTCCTCTTCCTTCCAAGTGGTCTTAACTTCTGATTTCATGTCACATGTCATGTACTTTCTTCTCCCAATTCAAACTATCTTCTTTACCTGGTTACCTATTTACTTTCGTATCACACACACACACACACACACACACACACACACTTAAATCTAAACTTTACATATAAGAAAAATTTGGGCCATTGGTCTTCTGAGTTGGGCTCATCTCACTTAACAGAATTCTCTCCAGGTCTGTTTCTTTTCTGGGAAATGTCATGGTTTCACGGTTCTTTCTTGCTGAAAAATTCAATTTTATGTATGTGCCACATTGTCTTTCTTTGTCCTTCCACTGATGGACCATGAAGCTGGTTTAGTTTCTTAACTATTATGAATAGTTCAGTAATTAGCAAGAATGGACCTTTTTTATTTGTTTCTATTGACCTACCAGGGACATGAAAACTAAGAGTCATTATACAATAATGATGGTAATGGTTAGTGTTGTTGACTAAATAGGCTGTAGAATCAGCGGTTCCATACCCGCCTATTAGAGATTAAAATGGTTACATTAATTGAGGGTGGGGACTTTTGGGGCTGGGATCCTGAACTATACAAATAGAGAAGATGAACTTAATGATATTTACAATAATACCTTCTCTGTTTTCTGTCGATGGGAACTGTGTGACAAGCTCCTACTATCTTGACTTCCCCACCATGATGCACTCAAACTGGAATAAATCTCTTACCTCCCAAGTTGCTTTTGTCAGAGGATTTTTATTATGGCAGCAATAGAAGTTAAGGCAACGATTTCCTAAAATAACATTAAGATTCAATTTAAATTATAGAATGGTAGAAAGTCAGGAAATGGATGTTGATTAAAGACAGCAAAAATTATTTTCTTCATAAAAGCAATGAGAAAATTGTTCAGAATTAGTAGAATCAACACTGTTGGGATGCTGGAAATTAGCTAAGGGTCTATGACAATTCATGGAATGTCTATTCAGACAAAGAAGCTGAATCCAGGTGATAGATGTGAACCCCATGGTATCTTAGTTGTCCTTATTCCCATCCTCAGATACCCCGCTCCAGGGAAACCTTGAAAACTTAGGCCCACATCATGGTGAAGGCCTGAGGACTGGCAGTCAGTGGGAGGAGCAGGATGATGCACTTGGGCCTCTTTGAAAGAAGCAGATCTTGAGACTGTTTTTCTGAGGTGGCCCATTGGGGGGTTGGAACCATACCCGTGAGCTTGCTTCCTTTGGCTTAAGCTACAATTCATCTATAGTCAAAAGAAAAATCTATTCTATGTGATAATTTGTCAGGAAGAAGCAATGACCAGAGGAGTGGGGGTGAGCAATAAAAATAACAGCCACCATTTGACAGTATGTTCGCTTGAAAAAATGGGACAATGAGAACAAACAGGAGAAAACTGAGCACTTATAAGAGAATGCTACAGAACAAGCTTTCCAGAGGTTCATTGAAAAGATACAAAGTATTTCTGGGGATACAGTAGATCATTTATGTGAGTCTGCCTCCATTCAAGGACATGAGAGGTCCTCAGCTGCCTTACATGGGTCTAACCCTGGTTCCTTACTGTCAGAATGTGAGGGCTAATGAAGAAATGGCAAATGTCAGAGTTTTGAAGGCGCCCAAATAAATGTAGATTCCCCTCAGCAAAGCTGGGGGGCATATTAGTCCTGGAAACTTAAGGAATTTTATATCCAATCAACGGTCAATCATGAACTTAACAAATTAAAGACTTTGGCAGCCACACATACCAAATAATATGGATTATTCTGTTACTTTTTAGTACTCTATTAAAAAGTTAACAAAAGACACAAAACAAACAACATTATCAAGAACAAAAACCCTATAACCAGAAGCAAAATTTTAAATTCTGGGCCAAGGACAAGAGTCTACTTTTTCATGAATTGTATTATTATATGATTTAAAATAACTAATTTTTATTATGACAAGACATACAAAGACACAGAATATATGATCTATGGCAGGAAAACAGCAGTCTAAATAAACTATCTGCAAGGAAGACCAGACATCAGATTTACTAGTAAAAGACTTAAAGTCAACTGATCAACATATGCCCACAAACCACAAGAAACCATTTTTAAAGAATGAATTGGGAGTCTGAGGTGATATTTTACCCCATAGAGAATACTGATACGGAAACAAATTATTAAAACAGCTAATAAAAATTCAGAAGTTTACAAGTGTGATTACATAATTGGGGAAAAATGACAGAAATTCCCAATAGAAATTTGAACAATTACAAATTTAAAATGCCTATTAACTTGCAATTTAAGAAGCAAAAGGAATGGGAATGTAAACTAAAATCTGGTTACCAATGGGGCATTGAGTGTATTAATGTATGCATAACAGAATCTCAGGAAGAAAAGAGAAGAAAGGATATTGGAAGAAATGTTGGCTTTAAATATAATTTTGTTTGAAGAGATCAGTGCCATATACATACCAGAGTCTTCAGGAAAGCCAAGAAAGATAAAGAATTCAGAGATCCATATTGAGTCATAAAATAACCACACTGTCAAGATTCCATCCCAGGCTTCCCCCAAAAGTGAGGACATTGAAAAGAGCAGCAAAGGGGTAACACCATGTAGAGGAGAGTCTCATGAAGATTATGAGGTGATTTCTCATCAAATCATGGAGGTCGGAATACACAGAGATGGAAAGCAGCAAACATCCCTTTCTGAAGGGGACACATAACAAAACCTGAAAGGATGCCTGAAACCACAGGAAATGTGGAACCCTTGGTGCACTACATTATTTCCTGTGTAACCACGATGATGATAAAGTTTTGTTTCTAAGTTAAGCAAGCAAGGAACAATGGGAACCATAAAAATCAGAACATTTACAATAACACACTTTTTAAAAAATAAGTGAAAGCCCATCTCCCCCACCCTCCTCCTTCCCTCACTAGTTTACTGCAGTTTTACATTTCAGTTATAGGGAGTTCTTTATGGAGTATCTTAGGAATTGTCTCATTGACAGCATTCCTATTCTTGCTGTTACAGCCTTTTTTAAGTCAAATAAGACACAAGCATAGCGCTGCTATAATCACTGATCTGACATTAGGGTGTACCTAGGGAACACAGTAGACAAAGGGATGGGGAGCATCCACAGCCACACGGACATGAACAGTCAGATTTCATCTCACTACTCATCACTCTACTATTTTGAACTGATGAATCACCAGGTGTGGTGGCACATATCTGTAATTCCATGTATTCAGGAGTCTGGAGCTGGAAGATCACAAGTTCAATGACAGCTGGGCAACTTAGTGAGATGGTGTTCCCAAAGTTAAAAATAAAGAGGGATGGGAATATTATATAAATAAATATATAGTAAATCAACATAAACATAAATTACATATATATATATATGAACACCTGCCTGTTATGCTTGAGTTCAATCCCCAGTACTGAAAAATATGAAAGATAAACAAAAGTTTTAAATCCTTTCTGAACTTTCCATTTAGCTTTGAAACTATGGAGTTTGTGTACAGAAGAGTCCATCCTATTCAAAGTGCTGGAAAGGAAATGGTCAAACAAGAGTTCAGAATCCAACACTATTTATTCTTCAGAGATGAGAACCACTGAAAAATTAGATCAGCTAAGAAAGAGTGCTCATCACTAAAGCGGTGGGCTCTGAAGAGTATTAAAAGAATCATTCAGGCTGTCATGACAGAATGTAGACACTCATCCGAATCTTCATCAGAAAAAGACCAATGATGCAGTCAAGTTCAAAAGAAACTACAAAAGTATCTTGTTACTAATTTTCACTTCTGCATTAAAAAACAAATAACTAAAGCAATAATTATAAATCTATGTTGCTTGGCATACAATGTCAAAAATGTCATTTTTGTGACAGTAACATCTCAAAAGAATGGGACAGAAAGCAGCTACTTAAGAGCAAAGTTTTGCACATCATGAAATTAAGTTGATATTAATTCCAACTAGAGTATTACAAATGAGGTATTAATTATACTCCCCATGATGATTACTGAGAAAATAATTCCAAAAACATTGTAAAAGAAATGTCCACGGAATTTAAAAAAAGAAAATACGTATTTAGCATGAAAAAAGGTAATCATGAAGAAAGAGAAATAAAGCAAGCAAAAGGCATTAAGTACAAATAGAAAACTATGACTCAGTGTGCACTTTAGAAGGAGAATTTTTTTAGACTATTTGGGCTTAAAAAAGCAAGATTCACAAAGTTTAGAGGAATAGAAACTTCTAAATTATCTGATTTTTGCCTTCATCTGCATTGTCTTCTTGAACTCAGGAATCTCCTGAGAGCAAGTACATTATCGTCTAATATTTTGCATATAGTTAAAGACAGATAGGAAAAAATGCCTTTCAAACCACTTTGTGTAAGGAAGAATAATTACGCAGCTTCCAAACAGACCCTTCACTAATGATCACATTAGAGCATCCTGCCTAATGTTTGTGCCAGGTTAACGAGTAATTAGGAAACAGAGTAGGAGAAGGAGGGGTTTGGTGGAGGAAGGAAAAGAGACTGAAGAGCCGAAGGGGAGGGTGAGAAGGGTGAGGATGTGGGTGGAGGAGAACAAAGAAAGAAACTAAGTCACAAAAAGAAAAACATCTCTCCCAGTGTCTTTTCAATAAAAACACACAGTATATTCCAGTTTTATTTCTGATTTTTCATACAAAACACCCTAGTTAAACAAGTCCTCAAGACACACACTGCTGTTTCTCACGTCTCTCCACTAAACCTTTCCATGTAGTCTTAGCCCAAAGCTTGTATCTTTTAGAATAGTACACTGCCCCAAATAACACATTATTATCTTTAATCTTGATGACTAGGCAATATATTACTTGTTGAAGAATCTATTACTTAACTGAAGAAACACACCTCAGAAACAAAGATGAGGATAAAAAGAAAATGTACCATTTGCTTATTCTTCTTCTAACATTTCTAAAGATAGTAATGAGTCCATGTTCAAATACACTTGGCAAAATAAGTTTTCCAGAAATGATGCAAGCTAATTAAAGTATGCTGAAGATAAATCAAAGGCGTAATGACATGTGGTCAGTATAATCTATCATGACCACATTCCAAAAAATAAATACAACATGGCCTTCTGGGTACACGTATACAAGAGCATCCCCCAAAAAGAACAGAATACTTTTTCTTCCCAGTACTAACATAACTTCCCTAAGACTGAGAACCACACCTTACATTTCCTCACTTTCATTGAAATATTCATTTAGAGAAATAAGAAAGTATTTATCAGGTTCACAAGAAAGGGAAGGGAAAACCCAGGAACATGGTTAATATGGTCTGTACTCACTTTAGAAATACATTACCCACGGACTCTACTCTCCCTCACATGTATTCCTTTTTTTAAAACTATAATCCTCAAGCCCCATATAAAAGAAAAAAAGACCTTGCTATCCTAGTATCTCAAAAATATGTAATTATGATTCTTTGTTCATTTTGTTCAAACCAAAACAGAAAAAAAATTCTAATGCCATTTTATTCTGCCTATCACGTATTTTCCCAACAGGTTTTTATCCATCTACCAAAAAGCTATTGGGGTGATTTAAATCTTGCTTTTTTTAAAATAATTTTTTTATTTATTTTACATACCAACCACAGTTTCTTCTCATCCCATTCCCTCACACCCACAACTCCTTTCTACCCCCCATCATCTACTCAGCAGAAAGGGTAATACCCCCCCCATTAGAGTCAACAAAGCATGGCTTACCAAGTTGAGGCAGGACCAAGCCCCTCCCCCCTGCATCAAGGCTGAGCAAGGCATCCCACCATAGGGAATGGATTGCAAAAAGCCAGCTCATGAACCAGGGACACATCTTGGTCCCACTGCCAGGGGCCCCCATAAACAGACCAAGCTACACAACTGTCAGCCACATGCAGAGATCGTCCCATGCAGGCTCCCTAATTGTTGGTCTAGAGTCCATGAGTTCCCATGAGCTCAGGTCAGTTGTCTCTGTGGGTTTCCTGTCATGATCTCGACCGCCTTACTCATGTAATCCCTCCTCCCTCTCTTCGACTTGACTCCCAAAGCTCAGCCTAGTGCTTGGCTGTGGATCTCTGCACCTGCTTCCATTAGTAAAACTTGCTTTTTATGATGGGTATCAGGTGCTTGAAAGAAGATTGAATAGGGAGCATTGTAGCCTAGTTAAGACAAATTTCATGTTTTCCCAAAAACTGTAAGATAAAACAATTAAAGGTTGTACAAAATTTGAGCAGTTGTTTGGGACTTTTACTATGAAAAGATAAGGCACTCATAGGATCTAATGAAAGTACCAGAACTTAAAATGTTTGATTTCTTGTTGCTTTGTTTTCAGCATCTTGAGCATCCATACCAAGGAACTCTTGTAAGAATTTCTTCAAGGTTTTTTGTCACTCATCTCTACTGAAAGTCATCTGACTTTTCAAATTTTTTATATTCATATTAAACACCTAACTATGATACATGGTTATATTTATGTTTATAACAAATTATATATGCTAGATATGGCATTGGTGTAAGTCTCACCCTTTGGGAGAAAAATAGAATAGTTTATTTAGTTCTCATAGGCTCCAATAGGTTACTTAGAAAAGATATAGCATGTATTTTTTAAAAAACTTATACATCAGCATATACTATGTGTCATGATTTTCACATGTCCTTGAAACTAAAAAATGGCCAACTTAAACCTAAAACTCAAATTTTACTTTTTCTTGTACATCATGACCTTGCTTCACTACTGTGATCATAACAATGACCTTGTCTAGACACAGCCATTTTGATTACTTTGATCTTTACAATGCACAAGGAATACTTTCATCATTGACATTGATTTGTTATGCATTTGACTTTTGATGAAATGGAAGGGTAAAGCCCTCCTTGTGCTATTAGTACAATGGCACGGCTTTACAAATTACATGTTTGTTTTCTCGTAAAATATATATGACAGTAGAGAAAGCAATTTATTCTAAAACCATAGCATAAACTCCTTTATTTTCAAAGAACTGATGTAATCAAGTTGATAAACCATGAACCAGGCTTATTTAAATGAGTTGTCTTTTGGCATATGGAAAGAATTATTTTCTGTTATGAAAATCAAACAAGCTGTTAGTGAATCATAGAAGACAAATACAGAAAATTGCCTCATGAAATCACATTTCAGGAGAAGTCATTGCCCATGGTTATGATATAAGAACCACTGGAATATTAGAAAGAAAATTGCCTCAGAAGCATGAAAAACAGACTCTTCTTGCCTGATCATGTTCTAAACAAATTAAGCATTAATCATATCAATCATATCAATAACATGTGAAGAACTGAAATATGAACAGTTTCTCCCAAACCTACACAATATCAAGACTGCTCCTACTCACAATGTTGAATTAGATGCTCTGACTGCCCCTGTCTTTGCAAGCAACTGAAAACGCTTTATAAAATATTGCTCTGATCTTTTTAAACACATTAATGAAATGACAAAAGTTTTGAGAAATATTGAGACTCAACAGGAAGCAGAAGCCCATCTCAGAAAAGTAGGCATGGTAATAAAGTTTGTCTGTATATCAAAACGAATTTTGTTCATCAGCTGAAAGCCAGATTTTGGTTTACAAGCTATAGAAATATTTGAAGAATAATAACATTAAAAACTCACCTGGTCAGTTGGTTAACTCTAAAAACAACACTGAGTGGACTTAGTAAGCTATATTTATGTATTCATCCATTTATATGTATATGTAGCAATAATGGTGAAAGAGTGGGAGGCAATGAATTTGGGAGGGACAGAACATGGATGGGGTAGGAGAACTGAGAGCGGTGGAAAACCAATGACATTGTACATTAATTAAATAAACAAATATTCTTTTTATTTTAATTTTTTTATTTTACATGCCAACCACAGTTCCTACTCCTTCTCCTCCTACCATTTCCCCGACTCTTCTCTACCCACCCCCATCCACTCCTCAGAGAGAATAAGGTCTCTGGCACATCAAGCTAAGGTTGTACCAAGCCCCTCCTCACTGCATCAATGCTGAGCAAGGAATCTAACCATAGGGAACGGGCTCCAAAGAGCCAGTTCATGCACCAAGGATAAATCCTGGTTCCACTGCCAGAGGCCCCACAAACAAAGCCACACAATTGTCACCCACTTTATTAGAAAAAAAACTGAACTTGAGGGTCTCCTGGAAGTGTGTGGCCAGATATATCTTCTCTCAAATTTCAGGGTACTTAATTCAGAAAGCTTAGAAGTTTACATAAATGAAAAGTGATCATGAGATGAAAATATATCAGTCCACATTAGAAGCAATTATAAGTTTTTAATTATAATACAAACTGTAAAAATATTTAATATGCTTTCTCAATAACAAGAAAGCATCAAGAAGTGAAAAAAGAAAACAGAGACCTCAAACACGTGAAGACGGACCTAGAAAGAGCAACTGTATCTGGCTGAAAAAACTTGAGATGCTAAAGTTTCCAAACTTGAATGCAATGTTTTTAAGGTATATGGAATTAAATAAATATAGCAACAATGATGCAAAGAACAGGACACCCAAAATGTTTTACACATAAGTCAACAGGAGTTATAGAAACAAAACAAAGACAACAAATACTAAAACATAAAATAGACATCAAAAACTTGATAGATGAATTAAAAAGCAGATTTGAGTCGTTTAAGAGAGAAAGACTACAGTGCAATTTTTAATTTAAAATAAATTCAGAGGGCATCCTGAAACAGAAACATATATCATATAAAAACTGGAGTTTGAAAACCAAGACTAAGTGACAAAGTCCACATAGTATCTCATAGAAGCTGCATAAATATAAAGGGAATCAAACAAAAGCATTTTTAAGTATCATCGCTGAAATTTGTTTCCAGATATTTTGAATATTACATACTTTCAGGAAGACCAATATATTTCAATATAATAAACAGAAGAGGATATACATTCATCACACTGTAGTAAAAATGAGAAACAGAAACCATTTTTTAAAAGTCAAACAGAAAATACAGAATTGAATAATAACTAGCCAGACAAGTATCAACAGCAAGAGCAGGAAGATTTCAGTAGACAGCATCAGCAATGGGCTGGACAAAGAAACAGTTACTTCAAATCAGATGTCTTTTAAAAAAGCTCTCAGGCTCAATATCAGGCCAGAAAGTTTCCCAACATTAAAAGTTTGGGACAAAAGAGTAAGCCAACAGTATCCACGTGCAGATATATAAGCAATACTAGGCCACTGAGAGTTTGTAAAGTATTAATGATATCGTAAAACTTAAGGAAGGGTAGTGTGTGAATTCTGAAGACTAACGGAAGAGGAAAAATTTCTCTTCTGTTATAATGTATTACTTTTAAGTTTTTAGTCATGGCATCATAAGTGAATATCATCTATCTTACATTTCCATAAAAGCTTAAGTAAACTATTTGAGAAGAGATGAGTGTGGTTAAGGGAACAC
The DNA here is from genome assembly GCF_004664715.2 of Peromyscus leucopus. NCBI lineage: Eukaryota > Metazoa > Chordata > Mammalia > Rodentia > Cricetidae > Peromyscus > Peromyscus leucopus. The sequence continues at coordinate 7,960,523 of NC_051070.1, read as the reverse complement.
TCATGAGAGGAGCAGTCTGGGGCTATGCGAGTAGGTTCAAGGGGATGAGAGAGGGGTGTTATAAGAATGTCTAAGGAGAACAGTTAATGGAAATGACTACATTGAGAAGTGTTATAAATGTGAGATAAGGGAACAATGTAAGCCTAAGAAAATCATGGACAGTAATAAAGACCTGAAACTCCTCTCCTCATTGCTATTCATTCTTCTTCCTGTGTACATTATTTTATACTCTCTGTCAGGTGACCCATGGTGAAAAAAACATGTCACTTTAGTTTTTACTGGGGCAGAGCCCATGTTAGAGACTACAAGACAATGGACTTGGGAAATAAGTGTATTCCCAGTGTGCTTATATGAATGAGCTTCACTGCAGTGTATTATGGTGACAGAAAGTAACATTAAAATGTGGTGGTGAACTGTTCGAGGATCATACAGTTGAAATGTGCTAAACTGTTGAAAGAATGTACAGATAAAGTGCATTAGATAAGGAGCAGGAAATCCTAAGAATCATTCAGGAAACAGATTGCATACACAATGTGCATAAGGCAAACTTTAAAATAGTCACTCTACTGGAGAAGGCGGAAAGAAAGAGATATGTAGCACAACATAATAATTCTGACATTGTACAAATTGTCACAAATATGTGAAGTAAAAAAAATGATAGGACAGTGAGGAGATCATCTTAAGTAGGGTTTCTATTACTATGATAAAACAGAATAACAAAAAACAATTCCTGGAGGAAAGGGTTTATTTCATCTTACAGCTTGGAGAAAATCATTCAGGGAAGTCATGGCAGGAACTCAAAGAAGGAATCAGGAGGCAGAAACTAATGCAGAGACCATGGAGAAATGCTGTTTACTGGCTTACTTGCCCTTTACAAAAAATATCAGCCAAGACCACTGGCCCCACTGGGCTGGGACCACCCAAGCACACCAATCATTAATTAAGAAGATATCCACAAGCTTGCCTCCAGTCCAATGTGGTGGGAACTTGTCTCAATTAAGTTTGTCTCTCTCAAAATGACTCTATCCTGTGTCAATTTGACAAAAAACAAAACAAAACAAAACAAAAATAAGTAAACTAACCAGAAAAGAAGTGACAAATTAATAATCATACTGAGGGATTATGATACATCTCATGTTATTAAACAAATGTAGTAAAATTCACAGCAAGGTGTAAACACAGAACTTAAGAGGTAACCTAACACATTCATACCCAAGTATACCCTAGATTGTAGAATAGTCTTCCCCAGGATTATAAATAATATCTCATTTTCATGCCAGGCTCCCTTAACATATATAAGTCTGATAAAGCATTAAAACCTTTAGCTAAAAAATTCACAAACTAATTCAGTGAGCAGTGGGTGGAAAACAGATCTGAGTAAGAGAATAAAATGTCATTTTCAGCCTCATTCATTCTCATTTTCCTCTCACTTTTTTGCTTATTTCTTGGTGGAAGTCAGAGTGTGTGCTTGCCCAGTTTTGGGAGGATACATAAGCAAAAGTATCTGAGTTGAGCTCTGAGGTTGAGGTTTGTATGGCAGAAGCAGCCCTACCCAGTTCCTCATGTTTCAGTTGGAATTCCTGAAGGCAAAATTAAACTGTATGTAGGCCAGAATCCACTCCCTAGTTTATTCTGGAAGACAATAAAGCATCCAGTGATGCAAAATATTCTCACAGTTTCTTTTATAAACACTCTTCAGAGTTTCTAAATGTACTCAAAAGCAAGTAACCAAATAAGATCTCTAGCAGTTCATGCAGATATTAGTGTTACTGGAAACAAACAAAATATATGTAGTCCAACTAATAAAGAAATAAGACACAATGAAAATACCATTGGAGATATAAAAACTATTACATTTTCAAGTAAATGGATGGTACTATAACATTATATTCTGAATGATGTAATCCAGACCCAGAAGGAAAAACATCGCACATTCCCTTTATTTGTGATTTTTAGCTCTGAATCTGTACATATAACCTAGAGTAGTCACAGAAACCAGGAAAGTAAAAGGAGGCTAAGCTGGGATGAGACCTAGAGTGGAGAATTGCAGGACATAGGTGAAATGAAGGGGAAAATGAGTGAGCTTTAACTGGGGGGAGGGGAGAGGGCAATATAAATGGAGGGGGAAGAGGAGTAAAAGACATTAAGGATGCTTGAAAGAGCATAAAAATTATTACTTTCTACATACCTAAATTTAGATGTAACACATATAAGCGTGTGTGTATACACATGCAAAAATTATATTTTATATAATTTATATATTAAAAAGAAAGTATACCACTTGGGGAAATAATGCTCCTACAAGAGCCATGGACTAACAAGAATCCCAGTACTACACATGAGAAACTCCTTCTTGACCTGTTAATCAAGAAATTCCAAGAAACAACTCCCCAAGAAAAGCATTGTAAATATTGCCAATACCCTTTGTTGCCGCCCAGAAGTTGAAGTCCCTATTACTGAAGATGTGGCATGTGTTGGACACAGGACTTGGAGTAATCAAGCTAGAATTGATCTGGAAGTCTCATCACTAAGAAATGGCCTGTATAGGATCAGAAGGTGGTATGCAAGCTGTCAAGGGGTAGAAGCCCTTTGTCATCCTACTAAGCTGTGAACCACAATACTAACTGGACTGGAAGACTGTCTACAATGGTGTGTTGTTCAAATATTAGATGGTCTTACAATAAAAAAAAAACTCAGAGCCAGATATTGGGGAATGATCAGAGAAGCAGAACAGCCAGCCACTAGTTCTTACCTCTACAAAATTCTCAGCCTCAAGAGAGTAAGTTCTACTTTCCTCATACCTTATATTCCTTTCTCTGCCCAGACATCACTTCTTGGGAAGGCATGTATGCTTGCCAATACTGGGATTAAAGGTGTGTGCCACCACTGCCTGGCTCTATTCCCAGTGTGGCCTTGAGCTCACAGAGATTCAGACAGATCTCTGCCTCCCAAGTGATAGGACTAAGGGTGTGTGCCACCACTGTCTGGCCTCTATGTCTAGTCTAGTGGCTGGCTTTGTCCTCTGATTCCCAGGCAAGTTTATTAGGGTACACAATGTATCATCACTACAATGGTGAAATAATGGCATTTTTATTTTGAGGGTGACCTGCTGTGAAATAATGCTTTTGTACACTGGCTTAATAAAACACTGATTGACCAGTATCCAGGTAGGAAGAATAGGTGGGATAAGCAGACAAGGAGAATTCTGGGAAGAGGAAAGCTGAGTCAGGAGATGCTAGCCTGCCGACCAGGGAGAAGCACACAGAAAAAGCCATGGAAAATGTGGCGACATACAGATTAACAGAAATAGGCTGAGTTTAAGTATAAGAGGTAGTCAGCCAAGCAGTTATAATTAATATAAGCCTCTGTGTGTTTACTCGTGGACAAAAGTGGGAGAGATTTGTCCAGACAGCCGGCAGGCTGGGACACAGGAAAACTTCTACTACAGTTACCAACAGCTGTCTAATTGGGTTTAAGGAGGGAAATCATGTCTAGTACTATAAACCTCCATGACTGCAGGTGGCTTGCGAGGTCATCGACCCAAGAGCAGAACCTGCTACTGCCACGTCCCTAAGCCAGCGTTCTGCCCTAACTGTACTCTAGATACTTATTGCTATACCTAAAAGTGAGTGTATGTCTCACTCCTCACCAAAGTTGCCTCTTTTTGCAGAAGAAGACTAGTCAAAATGCAGAGAACTGCCTTATGATGTTTAGTTCCATTGTGTGTGTGTGTGTGTGTGTGTGTGTGTGTGTGTGTGTGTATAAAACATTGACTTACTCAGCAGATTATATATTTCTATTTATTCATTTATAGGTAGCAACTATGGTTAAAGAAGAGGTCTTAAGAATTTTGGAATTGAGAGTGTGTCGGACATGAGAGGGATATGAGGGAGGTAGGGGAGAAATAAAGGGATTATATTTTAATTCAATTTTAAAAATTAAAATTTGATAAACAAAAAGAATATTCAAATATAAATTAAAATTAATATTTTTCTGGTTTTTCAAGACAGAGTTTTTGTGTGTAGCCCTGGCTGTCCTAGAACTCATGTGTAGATAAGGCTGGCCTTGAACTCAGGAGTGTGCTTGCCCCTGCCTCTTGAGTGCTGGGATTAAAGGCATGTGCCACCACTACTATGTCCAACTCTAAAATTAATATTTTTAAAGACTAAATTGGGAGCTAGAGAGATAGCTCAGATTAAGAGCACTTACTACTCTTGCAGAGGACCTGAGTTCAGTTGCAAGCATCCACACATCTAGCAGCTCACAACTTCCTATAACTCTAGGCCCAGAGGATCTGACTCCTTCCAGTCTCCTTCTAGAACTTACACTCATACGTGCTCATACTCCTACACAGACATGCAATACATGTAATAAAAAACAAAATAATAAAAGTAAAAATAATCAATTATTAAATTAAAATTTTAAATAAAGTTTAGTGCATATAATTAACTTCAAATTCAAAACAATTAAAAAGGAACCTAATCAATTAGAAGATAGGTCCAGGGACACATAGGCAAATGAATCTTGAAGACAAGAAATGAAAAATACAAGATTTATATGGGACACTGCCAAAATTTCTACTATCATGTAATTGGAGTCGCGTGTGATTAAAGGAAAGGAAAAATCAATATAAAAAAGTATTTGAGTATGGAATGACCAAGCTTGACAAATTTTGTTAAGGCGTAGCAGTCCAGAAAGAAAATACATAACTTCAAAGAATGGACAAGAAGACTCTAAGCTGATTTTTCATTAGAGTGCTGATATTTTCACTCTTCACTTCTCATTGAAAAGTAAATGAGAACACTGTGAAAAGTTCTGGGGGCTAATAATAATAATGATGACAATAATAATAATATCAATAATAATATACAAAGTTAAGGAAAAAGAAAATATATCACCGCTATACCCACACTGAAGGGACTATGAGAAAGTCACCTTCAGATAGAGGGATACTGACCCATAGGAAACACAGAGATGGAAGAGGTAATCTAGTGTCAAGATGAGGAAAGCAGTGCGAATTCAAATAAATATGGATAATATTGTATATACACTATCAAAAGAATATGATATCTTAAAAATATGTAGTAAAAGAATGTAATTATGCTTACAAAAATATGCAAGATATAATTAAGGAGAATAATCTGAAAAGCAAACTCTATTCATGGTCAAATGATGCAATACAATGACAATTATATTGATAATATAAAGATAGTAATAGCAATTTTTCCATTATTTATCTATGTTTTTCTTTTTTTAATTCATGAATTTTTATTCACTTTACATACCAACCATAGAGCCCCTTCTCTTCCCTCCTTCCACCCCTCAGCTCTCCCCCTCCAGCCCATTCCCTATTCCCTCCTCCGACAAGGTAAGGCCTCCTCCCATGGGGAGTCAGCGGAGCCTGGTACATTCAGTAGAGGCAGGAGCAAGCCCCTCCCCTCTGCATCAAGGCTGTGCAAGGTGTCCCACCATAGATATTAGGCTCCAAAAAGCCAGCTCATGCACCAGGGATAGATCCTGTTCTTACTGCCAGGGGCCCCTTAAGCAGATCAAGCTACACAACTGTCTCGCTTATGAAGAGGGCCTAGTCCAGTCTCATGGAGGCTCGACAACTGTCAGTCCACAGTTCATGAGTTCCCACTAGTTTGGTTTGGTTGTCTCCATAGGTTTCCCCATCATGATCTTGATGCCCCTTGCTCATAGAATCCTTCTTCTCTCTCTTCGAATAGACTCACAGACCTTGGCCTGGTGCTTGACTGTGGATCCCTCCATCTGCTTCCATTGGTTATTAGATGAAGGCTCTATGATGACAATTAGGGTATTCACCAATATGATTACTGGGGTAGACCAGTTCAGGTACCCTCTTCACTATTGCTAGTAGTCTAAGGTGGAGTCATCCTTGTGAATTCCTGGGAACTTCCCTAGCACCCAGTTTCTCCCTATCCCCATGATGTCTCCCTCTATCATGGTATCTCTTTCAGTGCTCTCTCACTTTGTCCCTATTCCAGCTTGACCATCCCAATCTCTTATGCTCTTATCCCCCATCCCCTATCCTCCATTGTCCCCCTCACCCTCCAGTCTACTCATGAAGACCTCATCTACTTCCCCTTCCCAGGATGATCCATTCGTCCCTCTCAGAGTCCTCTTTGTTGGGTAGCTTCTTTGGAGCTGTGGGTTCTAGTCTAATTATCCTTTGCTTTATATCTTGCATCCACTTATGAATGAGTACATACCATGTTTGTCTTTCTGAGTCTGGGTTACCTCACTCAGGATGATATGCTGTGGATATCGTTCTATGTAAATAAAACACTGATGGCCAGTGACTAGACAGGAAGTATAGGCGGGACAAGGAGAGAGGAGAATTGGGGAAACATGAAGAAGGGGGAGAGACACTGCAGCCACCGCCAGGATAAGCAGCATGTAAAGACGCTGGTAAGCCACCAGACACGTGGCAAGGTATAGATTTATAGAAATGGGTTAATTTAAGATATAAGAACAGTTAGCAAGATGCCTGCCACAACCATACAGTTTATAAGTAATATAAGCGTCTGAGTGATTATTTTATAAGTGGATTGCGGGACTTCGGGGCTTGGGGAACCTGGAGAGAAGCCCTCCAGCAACAATGATATTTTCTAGTTCCATCCATTTGCCTGTAAATTTCATGATGTCATTTTTTTTTTTTTTACTGCTGAGTGGTACTCCATTGTGTATATGAACCACATTTTCTTTATCCATTCTTTGGTTGAGGGACGTCTAGGTTGTTTCCAGTTATTGGCGATTATGAATAATGCTGCTATAAATGTAGTTGAGCATGTGTCCTTGTGGTATGATTGAGCATTCCTTGGGTATAGTCCCAAGAGTGGTACAGCTGGGTCTTGATGAAGATTGAGTCTCATACTGATTTCCAAAGTGGCTATTGTTTTTCAAACCAACATCATGGCTTTCAAATCAGTTGAGTGGATATGGAAAATAAACCATACTTGAAAAAAAGACTATGAATAGTTGTGATAATCTGAGAAGTAAACGAGTGGTCCAGAAAATTTAATCTAAAAGTATTATGTTTTGTTATTTATGTCAATATGGATCTAGTGGCCACCTAATGAGTAGCCTAAAAATAAGCCTGCATTTCTGGTCAAAGATTTCAGATCCTTTGAAAAGGACAGTCAAGAAACAAGTATCTACTAAATAATACTTGTATACTTTGGCATATATATGAGGAGAAAGCCCTGTCACATACCATCCACAAATATCACCTTTAAAAAGGTTGGAGCTGCAGTTACACTAAACTTAATAAAAAGGAAAGTAGGAAGCACTCTTGAACGTGTTGGCACCGGAGACCATTTCCTAAATGAAACACCAACACCACAGACCCTGAGCACAACAATTAATAAATGGGACCTCTCGAAACTGAGAAACTTTTGCAGGGCAAAAGACACAGTCAATAAGACAAAAAGACAGCCAACAGATTGGGAAAAGATCTTCACCAAGCCCACATCTGACAGAGGATTTATCTCCACATATAAAGAACTCAAGAAACTAGACATCAAAATACTGAACAGTCCAATTAAAAAAATGGGCTAAAGAGCTAAACAGAGAATTCACAAAACAAGAAACACAAATGGCTGAAAGACATTTAAAGAAATGCTCAACATACTTAATCATCAGAAAAATGCAAATCAAAACGACTCTGAGATACCACCTTACACCTGTCAGAATGGCTACGATCAAAAACACCAATGACAGTCAATGTTGGAGAGGATGTGGAGCAAAGGGAACACTCCTCCACTGTTGGTGGGAATGTAAACTTGTACAACCACTGTGGAAATCAGTATGGCGGTTTCTCAGAAAGTTAGGAATCAAACTACCTCAAGACCCAGCCATCCCACTCTTGGGCATATACCCAAGGAATGCTGATTCATACCATAAAGATACATGCTCAGCTATGTTCATAGCAGCACTATTTGTAATAGCCAGAACCTGGAAACAACCTAGATGCCCGTCAACAGAAGAATGGGTGAAAAAAAATGTGGTACATATACACAATGGAGTACAACTCAGCAGAGAAAAACAATGAAAGCATGAAATTTGCAGGCAAATGGATGGAACTAGAAAAAATCATCCTGAGTGAGGTAACCCAAACCCAGAAAGACAGTCATGGTATGTACTCACTCATAAGTGGATTCTAGATATAAGATAAAGAACAATCAGACCACAATCCATAGAACCATGAAGACTATATATATAGCATGGAGGTCCCTAGGACGACTGTGGCATATAATAAATTTCGGTTTTACTCAATTATTGAAAAAAATAGCCAAATGAATGGAAACACATGAATTATGAACCAAAGGCTGAGGGGCCCCCAGCTGGATCAGGCCCTCTGAATAGGTGTGACAGTTGATTGGCTTGATCAGTTTGGGAGGCAACTAGGCAGTGGGACCAAGTCCTGTGCTCATTGCATGAGTTGGCTGTTTGAAACCTGGAGCTTATGCAGGGACACTTGGCTCAGTCCGGGAGGAAGGGACTGGACCTGCCTGGACTGAGTCTACCAGGTTGATCGCAGTCCTCGGGGGAGGATTTGCCCTGGAGGAGGTGGGAATGGGGGGTGGCCTGGGGGTAATGGGAGAGGGTGGGAGGGGGGAGAATAGGGGAACCCATGGCTGATATGTAGAACTGAATGGTATTGTAAAATAAAATAAATAAAATTTAAAAAAATAAATAAATAAATATTTAAAAAAAGGCTGAAGCTGGCAGTAACAGTGACGTTCAGAAGAAAAGCAAAATCTGCCCATTGGCTTAGGAAAAGGATGACTTTTAATACAAAACTATGGTTTAGTAGACACACAGAAATGGAAAATAAAGACAGATTTGGCAAAGAACTTCTTTTTATTTAAAAAAATGCCATATGTGTGGTGAAATTGGATCATAAATGGAGTATAGCAACTCACAATACATTAGCATCCAAAATCTATAAAGAATACCTACACATGAATCAGAAACAGACAAAATGTATGCCAAAGCTTGACATCCACCACCTCGTATGTTAGGAAGAATGAAGAACAGCTAGAATCATTTGTTTAATGTTGGGGAAAGAGCATATTATTCTCAACAACCAACCCCCAGAAGAAAATTATAAACAAATGAAAAAAAAATATCTTTGCAATGTTCAACAGCTTAAAAAACTTAGGGAAATAAATTGAACCATTCACAAGGTGAGCACAACTGACTGCGACACACTGGGAAATTGATAGATGTAGATACTACCTTTTTTTCTTAAAGCTGGCTCAATAAGTCATTGTTATTGACATCTGACACCTATTCTACAAGTAATTAACAAATATTTAACTGCCAATAAGCACAGCTTTCTAGGATAGTTTAAGTATCCTCACATTATGACTAAAGTTTAGTCATACAAGTTTCCTGATAATTTCCAAAAATGATACACTGCCTCCAAAACCTGGACAAACTATTTCATAATACCTAACATGAAGCAACTTAGGGCAACCCTAGATCTTTGTAACCTAGTTAGTGTATTCTTGGCAGAGATTAGTTGATAATCAAAGTCAAGTTCTTAATTTTTGTGTTGTCTAGTAAGTAGGCATGAATTATCATGGTGTTTAAATATGTGTCCACAAAACACGACAACCAGAGCTCTTTGCAGAGAGTTAATTATAACAGGGCACATCCCATAGAGGTCACCTTATGACCTGCACATGTAAGCTCATTTGTATGGTCTTGAGAAGATTCCCTTGCAAAGTTTCTAAGCAGTAAACATAACTAAATGTTGATCTTGAGGTCCATTAAAACTCAGATATTTAAAGAATGAATCATCTTTTATTTACTGAAGTTCATAGGAGGCTTCATGCCAAGCCAAACACTGTAACTTCCAAAAGTAGTATAATGCCATACCTTCCCTGTTCCCCAAATACTTCCTTTATGACTTCTGCTACCTGAAGCTCTCATCCCACACTTCAGACCTCCAGAAATAGTGACAGTCACTTGTGGAGCAAAGACTTAACAATGCCCTTTGCTGATGACAGACAAACATGGGATAAGCATAGTCAGAGATCACATGATTCCATCAAAGAGGCCAGCAATGGAAGCATAGGATGCCTGTGTGCTGAAGAGGCTACAGCAGGATTGAAACAGAGTGATTAGGAGGTAAATTCTACCTGTCAGATTTTATTGCCTTCCACGATCTCATAAAGATCTTTATGAATCTCCATGCCCCAAGGGAAACAGCTACAAATGGTGCTGAAATGTGGAGAGAAGGAAAACTACAAGGGTCTTCAATAAAAGCCCATGCAATCACTGTCAGGCGCTGGGATTCTGAATGAGGGATAAGAGAAATGGGTTGCATTTTCTAAAGCACTGTTTTATTGGACCTCGAAAGAAGCCTCCTCCACCATTTGCTTTTCCTTCTCAGTCAATGTGTCTCCCTGGAAAGATCAATTTATTATTGGTTTGCTCATGTAAAACATGTGTAGGAAATAAGAAAGCCATTCAAATGGAACTTTCAACACAGTTTTCCTTTGTTAATAATTGATGCATTGAAAAATGAAATAAACAGTGCAAAAGTGCCCATGTCTATGTTCTCTGGTACCCTATCAGACACTACCAAGTTCCTCTGTCAAGTGCCATGGGACTCGACTGCACAGGTGTTGGTGCTACCGTAGAACTCATTTTCTTATGATTTTCATTGCTTTTTATGTATATGAGTGTCTCGTCCACATGTATGTACATCCACCACGTGCATATCTAGTGTCCTTGGAAGTCAGAAGAGGGCATTAGATGCACTGGGCCTGGAGTTACAGATGGAAGTGAACTTCATGTGGATCCTAGGAACTGTACCCACATCTCTGCAGGGGAAGCCAGTGTTCGCCACTCAGATACCTCTCCAGCCCTGCAATTTTTACATATCAAAACTAATATTGAACATAATTATTTTAAAAGAGTAAAATGCATTTATACTAGCAAATGGTGAGTCAACTTTTCCACCTTAAAAGTTATGATGTAAGGGTAAGTTAAGTATTCTCAATGAAAATTTGTCATCCAAGTTACAATAGTCTTCAGTGCACACTACATTTCAAACACTTTGTACAGAAAAGCAAATGTGCAGTATGTTGTGAGTAATGTTTAAACTGGTGAAGCTGCACACTTGATGCGGGTAAGTGCATCTCTCGGAGAGTCTTCTTCTTCAATAGATAGCTTTTACACAGAGACCCACAACTGGTCAAGGTGCAGAGAACAAGAAACTATGACGTACTCAGCACTAAATGGTACCTCTACATCACACCCCTCCTCCCAAGGCATGGAGATCATGGTGGAAGAGGGATCAGGAAAGACTGTAAGATCCAGAGGCATAGACAGGGAAACAGCATTGGGGGGGGGGGGGGCGGGGCACATATGAACAGGCATTGACTGCATTCAAAAGATCCCCAAAAGATCAAGCCAGACAGAATCCCAGTATGAAGGGAGGAGGAAGTCCCACGCCTAGATGAAAAATAATTAGAAACCACCAGCTGCTGGGGCAAGGGCAGTCCATTTCCTTCAGCAATGTGGTTCCTAATAAGCTATCTACAATCCAGTAGATGCCCCTACGCCAATGCATATACTGACAACACAAGTGGACTCCACCAGCTTAATAATAAACAAAAGAGAGAACACTTGAAGTTGGGAGGGACATAGAATTGGGGAAGAGCTGGATAGGGTGTGGATTTGATCAAAACACATTTCATGCATGTATAAAATTCTCAATAAAGAAAATATTTTAAACTTTATATTAAAGTGGCAATATTTGGTATATTGGAAAGATTAAGTGAAGCAAATTATTAAAATTAAATCTACTTGATGGTTTCTGCCTTTTGCACTATACAAAAGCAGAGGAGAACTCTGAATAACAATTGCAACAGGCATTGTATTTCTGTTAGACACGGTGTTATGGAGGCAATCCTGGAAATATGGAATCTGTAGGAAATTTGAAACTAAGTCACATCCCAGCATGGGCTTCCTCAATTTATTCCTGTGTGGCCATAAGCAAATCACCATGATCTTCTGTACTTTGATGTCAATTAAAGTGATCACATTTAACTTATAAGATTGTCATGATGAATAAATAAAATACTTCATGGAAAAGACTTCAGAAAGCTCCTAACTACTGGCAAGGACTAGTAATTTTCAGATACACTTGTTTATAGTAAATAGTACATTCAAATTATCAGATAGATGAAGGCTTATGAATAACTGGTCTGCTGTCAAATCACTGAGGATGGAAAGAGTGCCCTGAGCTGTGAATGGGAGATGCCCAAGACCTCAGATTGCTCAGAGATGACTGTGTAGCACATAATCAACATGCTGATCTCTAAGTCAAAAGTCTGGTTCACTAATGGTTTTGGTTATTTCAATGATTGCCTTTAACAGCCCAAAGCTATGGTCCACAATACAGTTTAATTAACATTATTATTAGTTGGCAATCTACACAGAATTTAAAAAAAGAAAACAGAAAGAAAGAAAACTAGGGTAGGACATAAGATGTGAGAGTCTCGGGTTTGGTCAGGTGCCAAAGTGAATCAGTTCCCATTTTCTTCCTGGGTCAAGAGACAAGGAGATGCAGAGTGCAGTTAAGTGAGTCAAGCAGAGGCTTCATTCCTCATTCTTAAAAGATTTATCTCCATCAGAAGGGGAAGGGTGGCATGGCAGAATGTTTGTGCAGATAAGGAACTCTTGAGACAAATTTAAAAGGCAATTCTCAATGTTAAGGCAGAGTAGACCTGGAAAATAATTTGGGGCAGCTTGTCTTTGAAGAGGAAGCCCTCGTTTTTAAAATCATAAAGAAAGCAGCCACTTTTAATCATCTAACAAATATAAAGTCATAATTGAACCAGTTAATCAATGCGTGCTAAATGATGGACTTAAATAGCCTAAGCTTTGCTAAGTTCCAATCAGCAACAACAAAAATAAAACACACAGCAAAGTTATTCCAAATAACATCAGAACAAAACATATTGTACTGCAATCCTGAGTTTCTGAAATACAAACCACAGACAAAAATTTTTGTGGTGGCAAAAAAAGGGATGGGGATTGTCTTTGGTGTGCATTATATCTTATGACATGAGTTTCTTTATAGCAATTGGTAGCATTAGCTATGGAGTTCTTAGCCAGCAGTTCTTCTAGAGTAATAAGCTTGTCTATTTCTGTATGATTCTATGGTACATGTAGGTCTAAAGTACAAATCCTTAGAAAATAACCCCCTTGCACTTTTGGTGGTATGGAGAAATAATTCTTAACTGCTACTACCAGTTCTGCAGAACACCATAAACTCACTGGACCTCCAGACATGAACTCACTATAACTCTCTCCCTGCCCTTTATGCCATCCAGCCCCAGGTGAATTCCACAGGAGTATATTTTTTTGCCTCACCTAGTTTTCTGTCTACTGATATTATTAATGTAGTCCTGATGTAAAGCACAGGAAAAAAAAACTCTGACTTTTACATCCTAAAGCTTTCCTGGATGTAACAATGTAAGAAATAACTTTATAAAATTAGTAAGATAAACTAAAAAGTTTACTTTTCAAAGTACCATTTAACAACAAATAAATAAATAGATAAATAAATAAATAAAAGCTCTGAAGAGAAAATTAAGCAGTTTAGCTATTATCTTTCACAGCTGAGCCAATAGTTAACCTTTATGGACCATAATAATAACAAATACAAATGGAAAAAATTCCTCTTTGATCAAAGCAAATGCCATAGCTCACACAACTTCAAAAGAAAAGTTAAAAATAGGTCTTATCTGTGTCCTTATTGACCACTACACCAATATGAAGAGTCCTAAAGATACCCCACAATTATCAGAGGAATTTAGCATGCTTGGTTTTGTTCTAGCTGAAGTTTACCAACACAACTAGTGTGAAATGCTTTCAATTTACCCTGACCAATTGTCCAGCTAAAGTCCTTCTGCACTCTCAGAGGAAGACAAACAGCCCTACTGAATAGCACATCGTCATGGAGTTCCAATCTTAAACATTTATCTTGAAAACCTTTTTTCTTACACATTGGACTAGAGACTAGGAGCTACTTAGAATTATCATTCTGTGTAGACAAATTTCCATAACAAACATCCTTCCTGATAGCGTAGCTTCAAGTTAGATACTTCCTGCCTTGCTAAATCACAAACAATAAAACTGAGGCATGCTTCTTACATTTTCAGTTTCCTTAATTCCATTTTCTCAAATGACCAATTTAAAAAAAAATTGAGAAATGTTCTTCTTTAGTGTCAGTTGCCATATTTCCTGAATTTACCACATAAGAGATCTAGAAACTTCTCTGAGAAACATTTAAGGTTCATGTGTGATTATTATATATTAGTTCTTCATAATGCTTCAGACATTTCTATGTTCTAGTAAGCTGTATTTGATTATGTAATATTTCCCATCCTTCTTGGACTCCCAAATCCTCCCAGCGTTCAGTATCTGTGCAGTGTTGTGGAGCTATTTCCCCCTGTGTTCTCACATGGAGAAATTCTAAAGTATTTTAAAATATCCTCTTTGAGGTTTGGATCAATTAATTGAAACATGAGAGAATGTGAACTTCATATTTTAGTAATGACTAAAATAGCTGAAGAGAAAATAAACATAAAATCTTTAAGAATGAATTTTGCTCTTGTATGTGGTAAAATACTGAAAATTGTGGTGTTTGGTTATAACTTTGAGTATAAAGTACTCAAAAAAACCATAAAATATAAACAAGCAAAATTATCTCCTTTATGTATTTTCCCAGTATTTCTTAGCATTAATTTCATTTTTATGAGAATTGCTTTTTCTTTTGATAGGAAGCATGGTGTATTCAGTTAATGAATGTTCACTGTGTGCTTCTTGCAGACTGCATATAGACCTTTTCTGCCTGAGTGATCCCCATCAAACTTTAGGGATAAACATTTTTTATTTTATTTTCATTGTAAAATGCAACCAATTATTTCACTAGCCTGCAGATATGTTGAATCTATTGATATTGGAGAAGTTATGTTAATGGCATACATGTGTAACTCAGAAAGTGTTGCAGAAACAATCACAGTGATATTCACTTGTGTTATTCTTCTTTGATATTAGGTGTTATAGCAATTTGATTAGTATGGTTTTATTTCCGTTGACTTCGCCTCATAAAAATCTACTTGTCTTGGTACAAAATTTTCACATAAAATATGAAAGAAGACCCTACCTAGGTATGTAAGTGCTCTGATCTTTTAAAACATTTTATTGCTTTGATTACATTCTAACATTTATTATATCACAGCATGCAACATATTAATTTAAAATCATAAGGTGGTGTACATTAAACCAAGTCACCAATGCTACAATAATTTCAAAGCTCTTTTTCATGTTTATCTATTTTTCTTTCTCCTTTTTCACTTGAAAATCCAGGGAGCAGTAATGGGCCTCTAGAGATCTGTTTGTGAGCTTCAGTGAGCATCTATGACATTTCATTAATGCACGTGTGTAAAAATGACTAAAGAGGCAGGTTCCACACAAAAGCAACAAATCACTTTGTGACTGGGACCAATAGTGTTCTCTTAAAATATGAAAACTGAACGTATTCAGCAAAAACCACTTCTATCAAAATATTTCTTTGAATGTGGTCTCTTCCCTTCTGTGTATGAAATGCTTTTCAAAAGAAGTACGGCCACCACGCAAGAGTATCCATTCATTATTGCATGGCAGAAGGTGTAAGGAGAGCTGGACTTAACACACTCTCTCATGTAGACTTATGTCAAACCTGAAAGGTAGCTTTTTAAAGTACAATTTAAGTAAGAAATAACAATATATGTCCAGAAAAATGTAATGTGGTCAAGTTTAAACTTCTGATGGTTTGCGTAATCATGATTTTTCTCTTATGGATAGATGAAAAGTGCATTGTGCTTTTCTATAGAGCATTGAGAAGTCTTTGAAACACAGATAACTTTAAGTTTTCACTAAATTGACTTTTTCTGGAATGCATGAATCCTTATCTTTGTCTTGTGCTTACACTGAGGTACATAAGGATGACAGAGGGGAACTTCAGTGTCTGAAAGCATCAATCTGAGCCAAAAGAAACAATGTATATGGTAGCACACATACAGCTTCTAAAGCTGCAAGGGATCCATCACTCATCTAAGATTTCTTCTATTTATTAGTAGTTCACAGTGCTTTTCAAATGCTCCAAGAATGTCTGAGGATTTGCATTAGTCTCCATATGAACTACTAAACTCATCTGACTCTGCCTCATGTATCCTACTAGGCAAACAGTCAGTTCTCACCATGTATTTCACCAGAACCCTACAACCTGTGAGACACAATTCCAAACTCCATAAACACTTGTAAAGAAAAATATAATACTCAATCAGAATTTAAATCATAATTTCTGGTAATTTATCAGATAAAGTATAAATGAACAATATAAATATATTTTACAAGGATACTAATATAGATCATGATAGTAGTCTTATATTTTAAATAAGTATTTACTATTATAAGAGAAGTTCAAAAATTATATTCAAAGCCTTTTAATAAACTAATTTCCATGGAGCAAAAAGCTACTTTTTAATACAATTATTATATATTATCATTATGCTTTGTTCCTTTGGTCTTTAGTTTTCATTTTTGTTTATTAGCTCATTTCTTAGATTTTGAATAGGTGCCTCATTATGTTGTCCAAACTGGCCCCTAATTCTAGGCTTAGACCGTCTTCCATGCACAGTCTCCACGATAGCTGGAGCTATAGACACACAGCCACTTACCTGGCTGTCTTTGACATTCTAGAATATCCTAAAAATAGGTCAAGGATAGATGAAGTCATTCTTAGATATGCAGATACATAGTGAGACAAATTTACTTTTTGGCTCTTAACAAGTAAAATATTTATATAGCTGTGAGATTCTGAAACTTTTCAAAGCTCTTGTTTACAAATTAAATTGATAAGATCATCTTGAGTTTCATGGGGACTGAAAATATTTAGTTTACTCAGTTTATCATGGTTAATTATCTACCTGAGAAAAATCTGTGCCTAAAATTAAGCTCTCTGTACTTTGAGGATGCGAGATAAAGTATACCTCAGGAAGCCTAACTTTTTTTTTATTATACATCATTAAATAAAGGTATGTGGATGGCCAGAACTCTTACAGCTTTCACAGTGATGCAGTAAGCAGCTGTAATATCTGTAGTCAATATTGGTTTGAATGTAAGACAAAATTTCCAGGTAGATCATCTCAATTACAATGTTGACCTATTAGTATAAAATTGGACAAATAGAAATATAGACAGATTAACAATAGATGACATATCACAAATAGAAGATAGATAGATGACAAGTGATAGATAGATAGATAGATAGATAGATAGATAGATAGATAGATAGATAGACAGATAGATAGATGGAACATTGAAAGAGTGTAACTCGAGTTTTTCTGGTCCTGCCTGGCCCACGGTGAGGACAAATCTCTCACCCACCAGTCCTGCAGCTGCTCAGACCCAACCAAGTAAACACACAGAGACTTATTTTGATTATAAACTGTATGGCTGTGGCAGGCTTCTTGCTAACTGTTCTTATATCTTAAATCAACCCATTTCTATTAATCTATAAGTTGCCATGAGGCTCATGGCTTACTTGTACCTTACATCTCACTTTTCATGGCGGTGGATGGCAGAGTCTCTCTGCCTCAGCCTTCCACTTGCCAGAATTCTCCTCTCTCCTTGTCCCACCTATACTTCCTGCCTGGCTATTGGCCAATCAGTATTTTATTAATACAGAGTGATATCCACAGCAAAAGAGATACAGTTATTCCTCTTAAAATTCCCAGAATTAATTGAACATGATCATATAACCTTTGGGACAGAGAAATGATAGCAGGTATAAGCTTGAACTTGCAATATTGGCAGACTAACATTAGTTAATATCACCCCAGCTCCTCTGATGGATAATTCCTAGAGAAAAAGACAGAACTCAGCCACAGCTACTCCCCTTGCTCGGTCTCCCTAGTAGCTGGGGCTGCAGTCATACATCATCACACCTAGCTCTCTATGGTATTCTAGAATAACCTAAAAATAGATAGCTGACCTCTACATGAAACCACTGAAAGTCAAAGAAATTTGACTAAATCATAAGTAGATATTGGCAGGAGTCAATAAGTCAGCAATAGAATAAACACACTGCTAGGTGTTTCTAAACTTATTGGTTTACTTGCTTTTAGATAATATTTTATTTCTTCTCATTTCATTGAAAATAGATTCTTCTCTTGTACAATACATCCACACCATAGTTTTCCCTCTCTCCACTCTTCCTAGCTTGCTACTACCTCCCCACTTTCCAAGATCCACTATCCCTCCATTTCCTCTGCAGAAAAAGAGCAGGCCTCCAAGAGACAACAGCCAAACAGGACAAAACAAGATACATTAAGACAAGGTAAAAAGCCCTCATAGTGAGGCTGGACAAGTCAACCCAATAGGAAAAAAGAGTCTCAAGAACAGGCAAAAGAGTCTAAGACATACCTGCCCTCACTGTTAGGGGTCTTACAAGAACACCAAACTAACAGCCATATCATATACACAAAGGACCTGATGCAGACCCCTGAAGTCCCCATCTTGCTGTTTCAGTCTCTCTGAGCCCATGTGAGCACTGATGCGTTCATCTGGTGGGCCATATTCTCCTGTTTTTCAAATCATGACTTTGTAGAATGCGGTAATCAAAACTAGGAAAATCTCTTTGGTTTCTAATCATATTTATCTCATCTAATCTTTATTGTACCTCTATAAATGGTTTTTGCATATCCACTTCAGTGCTTAAAAATATCTTACTTTAAGAATTTCTTGCATGAAAATGGGCATACAAAGCTAATTGACTCTGTGGTGACAACCCAGGCTCCAGATTTTCTTCCTTCTGAGGTCTCTAGCTGAGTAGATACTGGCAACCCATATTATAACCAGCATCCATGGGGATTTTTATGCAGCTGTTTTGGCAGGAACTATTTTCTACAAAACTGTCTTGTGAAAAAGATTAGCAGAGCCTATGTTTAAAAGACAGAGAAGATATATAGTAAAAAGTATGTTTTTCTATTTTGTAAGGAAAACTTACATCTTTTAGCTAAAAGAAAAAAATTGTTTAATAGTGTATGAAAGAGAACACCAATGCTTTTAGAGTTCTGTTAACATGACAACTGAAGCAATAAAGAGATGACAGAGTCATTATTTAAAAATAAAAATTAATCAAAAAGAGGCCGTAGGTGTGAAGGAAAGCACAGATGGGTATAGTGTAGGGTTTGGAGGGAGGAAAGGGAAGGGAGAAATTGTGTAATCATTGTATAATCTTAAACAAAAGAAAGGAAGAAGCTATGTGGTGGCACATGCCTTTAATCCCAGCATGCACGAAGCAGAGGTAGGTAGATCTCTGAGTTCAAGGCCAGCATGGTCTATAAAGTGAGTTCCACAACAGCCTGGGATATACACAGAAACCCTGTCTTGAAATCCTCCCCCCTGAAAAAAAAGGAAAGAAAAAGATAAAAACATACATCATAGTAATTTGTCATATGTGTATATCATATGTAATTATAAGTTAAAATACATAGTTTCCAGTTTATGATTAAAAATAATAATAGTACCTACAGACACACTAGCAGAAAGCATCAACGTGGAGTCAATAAAGTAGGTTGAAGAAGAAATTTATGAAAAAGAGGAATAACTGCTGTCTTCCAGGGATATGGATCAATTACAGGGAGAAAGTACATAGATGATAAATATAAAACACACACAGAGATAAAGAGAGAGAGAGAGAGAGAGAGACAGAGACAGAGACAGAGACAGAGAGACAGAGAGACAGAGATTACACAAACAGGTAGAAATTGATAGATAATAGATAAAGAATCATAGATCAATGGTAGACAGAATTAAGACTTTTATACTGGGTGTCATTTTTATGAGTAAATGACGGAGTAAACTAGTTTTAAACATGAGTGTATCTCCTTGTGGGCAGAGCTGTGACAGAAGAGCCTTATAGACTAACAGTGACTAGGGCTTTGAACAGAAACAGGTCTGCGTGATGAGTGTGAAGAAGACGTACATTCAGAAAGCATGGCATCTAGAACATGGACAGGAGATTAAGATATGTGGAGTGTGTTGAACCCAGAGACACTTACTAGCTCTGGTCTTGGAGTGACCCATGTGAGAGCTACATAGGATTTCCATGGTGATGCATATTATCTTAGAATGTGTGTTTATTCATTCACTAAACCAACAATCACACACATATGAAATTTTATTACCATCAGTCATTTTATACAAGCTAATAAACATTATTACCTCTCTTGAATTCTGTGTTTAATTATGTTAACATCCTTCCACCACAAAGACAGTTAGCTAAAAAAAAAAATTAACAAAATTATTTTGTAAATACAGTTAATTTGTCTTCTCACACTATCTGCAACATCACAGTTTCAAAGTCTGAAACAAAACTAAATGAACTAGAAACAAAAATCCATAAGTATAGAAAAACATTCTTATACTGGACATTTTACTTTAAACAAAAAGAACAAATGTGTTTTATTAAACACAGCAGGCGAAAGCCTCAGACAGCTTTGTGTCCCATGCTGAGGTGGTGAGCTAACCAGAGTAGACAAAAAGAATCTTTCTCCCTCTGAGAAGCATCATGGCTCTCCTCCCCTGTCTGCTTTTCCTCTTCCACTCATCCTCACTGTGCATTTATTTTTTTCCAATTGTTTTAAATCTGTGCACTAGCCCAGCATTAGATTCAGTGGTAATTCAAACCTAGGCAACGTTTGCTGAAATCTTCACTGTAATAGAAACCCTCTGAGATTTCAGCTTCATTTATAAATTTCTCATCAGCATCACTGCAGTTAGACTTCAGATGATTGAAGTACATAATAGTGAATACATGATACATACTACCTTATCCTACTGGGAGAAAATACTGCTGTAAGCGGTAAGTGATCTTTCCCCCACTTCCTCTGTGCTTCGGTTTTTATCGCTTCTTTAGACTGAGCTTGCAAGCACAAATACAGAACCCATTGTGAAATGGCTTTTTTGTCCCCATGACCACTCAATATGCTACTGGTACACTACACACTGGAAATGTGGTCAACTGAATTTACTTGACAGACAATGCAGAACAGATCACACTGTGATGTCACACAATGCAGGAGAGAATGCTGGCTGCACGTGCCATTTCCACTAATTTCTCCTCTAATTTCAGCCTCAGCTGTGATGGGCAGCAGCATCCAAATTCCAGCTGATATCAATTCACCCAAAGCATTCATCCCTCTGTCTCACTCTCTACTCTCTGCCAACACAATTCTCCAACCCCATCAGGTCTACTTGCCTATTCAAGCACAGCCCAGTATTGCTGGGTTCTTGTCTTCAGCAGCAGCTCCTATAGAAAGAGCATGATGCATCCTGTTCTTGGGGTGATGACTATGGCTTGGGTGGATACTCTGTGTACTCTTCAGAAGGACCTAGTAGAATCCAGTGAAGACTGTGTAGAGCCACAACCTGGACAATATACCTGGATGCTAGCATATATTCTGTCTCTGACTTAGTTCACCTGCTTCTTCAGTTCTGATTCACACAGTTTCTAGAATTTTGCTTCCCAAAGATCCAAGATGACACAATAAACTTTGCTATCAATTTTTTATTCCTAGAATAGGGCTCGGCAAACTTTTTCTGTAAAGGCAAAAATTAGGAAAATGTGTAGTTTATGAAGACTTAGTTACTGATAATCAAACCTTCCATTATAGAGTAGGCAATATACAAGGAATGAACATGATTGTGTTCCACTAAAAATTTATTCTAAAAAAAATCCAGTAGAAGGCACACTGGGTAGATGTTTCCAGAGGTAAAAGCCCTGGCCATGCATGTGGGTGACTTGAACTTGGCCCCGGGAACCCATATAACAAGTTGGACACAGTGGCCTGCAACTGTAACAGCAAGAAGGAGATAAGACAGGAGCATTGGTCCAGGAGTTCAAAGTCAAGTATCCTGGAGTAAAAAGCAAGGCAGAAACAATACAGGAGAAGGAAACTGAATCCTGAGCTGTCCTCTGACCTCTGTGCACATAGTCATAGGTGCATACCTTCATGCATATGCCTCGTGTGTGTGTGTGTGTGTGTGTGTGTGTGTGTGTGTGTGTGTGTGTGTGTATACATACCTATGTGCAATTAAAATAAACAATAATAACTAATGGTTGGCTGCTATTCATCTTTTGTTCATGGTTTGACTCTCCCCATGAAACTCATAAATTCTTCCTCTAATGCATTAGAATAGATGTCGTTCTCCTTGAATGTAAGGACCTCAATAATAATTGATAAACTTAATAGTTATCTTGCTGTGAAAATGATTATATAAAGTAACTATTCTTAGACATATTTGAGATTTTAATTCCAAGTCTAGAAGCACATCTATATTGTAACAATTCAACTTCCTTCAACTAGACCAAAGTGCTTTATTTGATACTTCAACCAAATGTCCTAAAAATATAATATTAAATCTATGCATATTTTCATTGCAATGTTAAAATTTTCATTTTGACTGGTGAGTCTTATCTTCTAGTAAAACCAGCAGATCTCAGTGGCCACCATGAAAACGCTGTGCTGAAATAACTCAGACTTAAGTGTTGTACAGGAGAGCTATTGTCATGGATCACTCTCTTGAAGTTGGGCTGTTCAGTCAATTGTCTTTGAGTTATTATCATTTTTTTGTCAAATCACACTATTCCTAGAGTTGTATGTAATTCCTACAACTGGAGTCATGAAGCTCACATTTCTTAAAGAAAGCAGAAAAAATAATTGAGTGTCAAATTTAATTTTGTAATAATACTTATTTCCTATTAATGAGTAAAATTGGAAAAATCTTTGACTAGTTTTGTTCTAATTATAGTCAGTCTTCTTGGATTCTGCTTTATAAAAATATATTCCAAAACACGAAATATTCTTCTTTATTCTTTTTATAAACATAATTTTTTTATTGATTCTTTGGGAATTTCACATCATGCACCCCAATCCCACTCCCTTCCCAGTCCCTCCATATCTGCCCTCCACCCTTGTAACTTCCTCCTAGAAAATAAAATTTTTAAAAATTTAAATTCAAATTTAAAAAAATTCTCACTGATCCCCCCCCCCCCCACCACCCCCCGTTGCTCCTCTCTCGGTCGCAGCTTTCTCTCATTCCACAGTCTGCGGTTCGGTCACACGTGTGCCATCATTCTGCTTGGCCATCATTCCCGCTTCTCTATCACATATCCATTAACTGTCCTGGCATTGCGAGCTGTGTGATATGTCACCCCGCACACCCTTTTGCCCAAAACAGCTTTACTTGCAAATGCCCGTTACTATGCGTCGTTGGTCTGTGCCAAGGCCTCTGGCTTCGGGAACGCCATCAATACTGGACCCCGAGTGAAACTCCTCTGGATGTCTTGCAGTTGCCCGAGTCATGGAGATTATGCCGCTATCGTTCAAGAGGATGGGTCCATTCACACACTCCAGCAGTTGATAGATGGGGTGGATGCTGGGGTAGGCCAGCTCATAGCTGTCGATCTGGACATGGATGGTAACTGAGTTGGTAAGCCCAGGTCTCCACCAGGTCTCCTCTCCCCTCCTCAACCCCCGGGAAGGGGAGGGGGCAGTTCTGAGCCCATGCCATTGCGCATGCTGTGCACACGCAGCGAGGGGTGGGGCCAGCTCGCCTTTGGCTGGTAAGGGGCGGGGTTAGCTCACCACAGCGCTTGGACATCAACAGGGCTTCAATCAGCAGCCCAAACCATAAACATCTCCCCTGGACTTTCGTGGTAACACAGGCCACGGACATCAATACAGACCATGGCTGCAGTGGGACCCAGACATGGCCCTTGGTGGTAACCTGGGCCCAGATGTCACCATGGCCTCAGGTGGCTGCACAGGTCTCTCACATCACCCTGTTCCTCAAAGCCTTCCAGGCTCCAGGTCCATCTCTCTCCACAGCTCAGGGACCACTCTGCTTTGCTTTCCCTTCCATCTCTCAACCAAATGCTCTTCTCTTTCCCAGCTCTTCTCCACATACTTGCTCATCATAGGGGCACCCAGTCCAGCAGCCTGGGGTAGATGCTTGGGTGTCTTCCAGCTGCCCCCAAGCCACGGGGTTACTCTTAAAGTGATGGAAATTATTCTAGTTTACTAAACATCTCAATTTTTTCTCATACAGGGGCGTGAACTATGTTCTATACTAATTTCAGTAGTAAATGTCATGATTCTTCAAATTTATAAGCTAGTTAACTTTATATCATTTGCTTTATAAATAGAACAAAATGCTACTTTAAGAAAGAAAATAAACAACTGTTTAAAAAATATACCATTTAATACTTTGTTGAATTCATAAACATAAAATAAATGGAAAGTGTCAGAATTTCCTGAAACTCAAGGGGCCGATTTAACTTAATATTATTTGCTGCCTCTGGAATGGCAGCAAATGGAAAGATACCAACATTCAGCTGCATAATCTCTCAAAATGTTAGTAAAAATCAAGTTCCAGTTAGACAGTGCTCATTCTCTTATTTGTAGCTAGGAAATTTTAATATCTTTTTAATTTTTTTATTTTTGAGATTATAATCACAAATCTTTTTTCCTTCCTCCAAACCCTCCCAAATACCCCTCTCCATTCTCCTTCAAATCATGATCTCTTTTTTTCATTAATTTTTGATGTTTATGGAGTTGATATTCTAGTGATTGCTAGTGAGGCTTAATCACAATTTTATTACCTAATAATCTTTTACTTTTCCACTTTTACTTTTCCATGATTTTCTAATCCTAATTTTCACATTTTGTTGACTTACATTTGGAAAAATACTTTGAGGGAAATTTCATGAAGGGATTCCACTTCAAGCCATAGAATTTTGTAGCAATAAACGATACTATTATAAGAATATTTCTTCACATTCCAATAATCCCATGCTTTCATTCAAATCTTGACAAAAAGGGAAATGTAAATTGTGCAAATATATGCAAAAATAATTAACTTCAAAAAATTACAAATGTTCAAAACTGTAAAACTGTTCTATGGAGTTAGAATTTCTGTTTTACAAATTCATTTTTTTCTTTAAAAAGATTTTATTAAAATTTCTTTTTAAAAGAAAACAGTTTTAAAACAATGGAATTAAATTGGTGCTGGGGGTTAAGAGTGCTGGTTGCTCTTCAGAGGATCTGGTTCAATTCCCAGCACCCATAAGGTATCTCATAACTGTAATTCCATTTCACTGGAATCTGGAGCCCTCTTCTGGCCTCTGCAAGCACCAGGCACACACATCATACACAAACATACATGCAGGCAAAATACTGACGCACATAAAAAAAGTAATTTAAAATGGTGAACTAAATTTTTAAACACCAATTAAAATATATAAAGATTCAAAGCATAGGCCGGGCAGTGGTGGTGCACACCTTTAATCCCAGCACTCGGGAGGCAGAGGCAGGTGGATCTCTGTGAGTTCGAGGCCAGGCTGGTCTACAGAGAGAGATCCAGGACAGGCACCAAGACTACACAGAGAAACCCTGTTTCAAAAAACAAACAAACAAAAAAGAATTTAAAACATAAGAGGGAAATGAGGAATAGAAGAACAAAAATTATGTAAGATGTGTAGGAAACAAATAGCAAAATAGAAGACATAAAGCCTGGCACATAATTACATTGGCATAGTTGTGCTGAACATCTAATCAAAAGGCAGAGGACGGTGATAATGGACATGATATCAAGACCCACCTGTATAGTCTGCAAGAGATACATTTCAGATTGAAACACAGAAACATTGAAAGCAAAGCGGTTAAAACACATACAGTAAGGGGAGGCAGAGGCAGGGAGATGTATGTGTGTGTGTGTGTGTGTGTGTGTGTGAGAGAGAGAGAGAGAGAGAGAGAGAGAGAGAGAGAGAGAGAGAGAGAGAATGAACACAGGAATTAGAGAGCTTCAAAGGCTATATTAATAAACCTTGTAAAAATAAATAATACTAGAGACAAATAGGTACACTTTATAACAATATTCAGGAATGGAAAAAGTACAATGTATATGCCTTTAATGCTAGAAACCCAAGGTATATAAAGTAAAATGAACAGAATTACAAGGAAAAGACAATTCAACAATTACAGTTAGAGATTTTAATATCCCCCTTTGGAGCTTTAACAGAACTGTTAGAAAATGTAAAGGCTATAGGAGACTTGAACATTAACCAGCTTGACCTAACAGATACTGCCAGAATTCTTTACCCAACAATGTAAGAATGTGTTTTCTTTTCAAGCATATATAGAACATTTTCTTGAACATCTGATACATGAGGTACTAAAATAAATCTTTTTTTTTTGCTTTTTGAAAACACACAAAAAAATATAAATTTATTTTTATATTCACTTTTTTGAGAATACCGGGGACACATTAAACTGCTTACATTCCCTTTTTATAGGAGTAACTCCAAACTGAAAAGTAAAATTTGCAGTGACATTTGGCTGCCTAATTTATCTAAAATATGATAACTGTAAAACCAGGTAGAAGGTCATAATTATAATTTTTTCTAGTGAAATCTGTGATAGATCTCCACACATTTAGAAAATTCAGCATTTTTCAACCATTCAACATTCTAAAGCTAATTTTTTTTTACCAACGAAGAAAAACAACAATGCAATCCTTTACTAAAACTATGTATGTAAAGCACACACATGCTAATGACCTGTACAGTTAAGGAAGAGAAAATAAAACCTTTCTTTACCCTAAACATTCAGAAGAGAGGTCCTATTAATTCAAGGTCTCTTACCCTTTCAAAGGAAATCATCTAAAATTTTATGCGGCCGTTTAAATGATTGCTTTGGGAAATTTATATGGTAGTCATGGGAACAAGTAAAGAAGTCAAGGCAACGTTGATCATTTTAATAGCGTGCGAGTGATCCATCCAATTTGTAAATACCTTGGACAACTCTTCTAGGTCATGAATGATCAGAAAAGACATTTATGCAAAATTAATGAAATAAAATACAATCTCATTAATATCTACAACCCCCTAAAGTTTTTTAATTGGTTGCATTCTCTGTAAATACTCAGGGTTTGAAAGAGAGAGAAAAAAGATGCCTTCTCCACAGGGTTCCTGCATGCATAAAGTAAAGAGACTTTCTCTTTGTTGATTCAGAACTAATTCTCTTGCTTTTTTGTTTTCTAACATCTTATTTCCTTGAATACCACTTCTGTACAAAGCATTAGTCCATGATTTCATCAAGACTTATCTGCCTAGAGGATATGCAAAATTCTCACTGAGTCTACTTAATATTTTACCTTCATTAACACCAGAACTCATATGAACTGTGTAGACCAGGTTATTTTTAGGGAAGATGAAATTGGTTTGTATACTTGACATCCCTGAAACACAGAACAGCAACAATGAATGTTGATAGCACTCTTATTTTACAGTCTTGATCTGGATCTTTTCTAGACTTTTTCTGTACGCCCATAGCCCTAAAATGAGTTTTCTTCTTGCACCATTTTTCTGGCCAGTTTCCACCATGGCCAGGTCAGTGCTGGATCCAAGAAGGAGTGACTGTTTTGCTTTTATTTTTTCAATGATTTTCTTATGAAACAGTCTCTACAATATATCTTATAGAAACATATTGAAATACAAAAATACCTAAATGCATACACTGAATGTTACCTCACTGTTCTCATCACAGCTAACCATAAACTGGCCAAGAAGTGAAGGATGCAGTACACTCTTGGTCTATGTTGCCAATCTTACTTATCACTTCCTGTAGAAACCAATTCTCAGAAGCCTCGTGGGCTATGTGAACAGACTAGAGCTTAGCATGGCTGAACTACTTAGGTGGCATGATTTAGCAGGAGAATAAAATCCAGAAAGTGTCAGTTCCTGTGATTTGCAGTTAAGGTTTCTGAAAATCCCCGGAAGACTGAATACACTGCTTCATGTCAAACATAATTTTGCATCATTTCCATGTTGTAGCGCTCAGTGAGGCAGAGACAGCACGATCTTCACTGGATTCCACACTGTCAGAGATCTTCGCTTACAGTTGTGGCCCACAGAACACCCACTTCCTCTGCCTCAAACCAAAGCCATGTTCATTCCACTCAGAGCAAAGTCTAAGAACTTTAGAAAACTTGAGGTGAAGCTTCTCACTCTCATGCTTCTCCCACACTAGCCTTCTGCAGACATTTTTAAACAAAGAAAAGAATCACCCACAATATTTTCCATGCATTCAGATCAAGAGCTATATTTTGGATTGTCAATAGGACTTAAAATAGTGACCAAGGCTATGTCAAATGAGACTCAAGCAAAGTATGAATGGTGTTGCTGCCTGAGGCTTTTCTTATTTGCTAGAATCCTTTCATCACCGTGGGAAATGACCCATACTGCACAAGCATGTGCCATCCCTGATGGACCAATGAATGCTCTTTGAGTACATGTCACCCAGCCTTAGGTCAGAACATTCCAGTTGATCCTGGAACTGTGAGAGACTAAGGACCACTTCATGTTTGAGAAGGTTTGCTAAGCCCCAAAGCATATCAAAGTATTATCTTCCATAACTGCTATAAACTAGCGGCAGAGTAAAGAACCTTAATAAGTGTTATTGATATGAATCATATCTTTGCTGCAGCATACCTTCATGCTTTATCACTTTCTCAGAAAAATCAATTACAGAATTTTCACTGTGTCAGTGAGCAAGTCAGACAAGGCATGGCCGATGTGGCAGCGCGCACCAACTTAACATACTGCTTATATGTATATTCAAAAATGGGCATTTCTTGCATTTATTGTTATTATCAATGTCAAAGTGAAGAGTTGGAATGAGTATTTATTTGCTGGTCTTTAAATTACTTACCTTGATAGGTACTCCCAAAGAATCAGCATTTTTCCCTGAAACGAGAACACTCCCAGCTGGCCTTCATTCCTCTTCACATACATGATACTGTGCTAGGTTATGGTCCATAGTAATTTTATACTATAGTAGCTTCACTTACATTTTCTTCTTTCCTTTATTTAAGACTAGTTCTTACTGATTAATTTTGTCATTTCACGTTTTCCCATATATAATCTGATTACTCACTCTCCTAGAGTCTCTAATCTCCCTCCTATCTACTGGGGATGTCTTTCTGTATGCTGTGAATGTATTGCTCTGATTAATTGATAAATAAAATGCTGATTGGCCAGTAGCCAGGCAGGAAGTATAGTATAGGTGGGATAAGCAGAGAGGAGAATGCTGGGAAGTGGAAGGCTGAGTCAGGAGACACTGCCAGCTGCCACCGCCATGAGAAGTAAGATGTAAAAGTACTGGTAAGCCAGAAACAACGTGGCAACTTATAGGTTAATAGAAATGGGTTAATTTAAGATATAAGAACTAGATAGCAAGAAGCCTGCCATGGCCATGCAGTTTATAAGTAATATAAGTCTCTGTGTTTACTTGGGTCTGAGTGGCTACAGCCCGGCAGGACTGGAGAAATCTCCAGCTACAACTATCCCTATCAACTGCCCTTCTCCTCCTTACCTGCCTCTTTCACAGGTTTATGTGTCCTGGTTTTCATTCATGATACATTTAGTTTCACCAGAGCCATCTGTGTGCCCATTAGATTTGGCACTATCCACTGGAATCTGGTGGAGTTATCAATGGGCTCACAGCTGAGATCAATGACTACCTATATCTGTCAGTATCAAATAGTTCAACAGTAAGGGGCAGAGCCTCCTCAGTACCTCCTCTGGCTTTTCTTTAAAAACATGAGCAGCTACTCACAGAAACCTAGTCCCACCCCACCCCCTCCCCAAGATGAGGAAGATGCAGTCTGCAAAGTGTGTCTGTCTGGGATACAGTTGGATTCTGGCAATAAAGATTGACAAGCATGTTCAGAGGCTGAAGAATGGGCCTCGTTTGATTTATGACTCTCTTCTCACTTTCCAAACGCACTTTCTCTTTATGATCACACTCACTACTGATTCCTTGAGGGGCATGAACCTGGCATACCACTAAGCTTCATTTTCTAAGATCTTGAAAAAAGTCACTCACCACATGGCATATTTCCCTGTATGTTATCCACAGATATGAACCACAATTAGAAAATTGAAGAATTTGGACATCAAAAAAAGTTTAAAACTTCTAATCTGAAGGCAATTACTTTCAAACTGCTAAGACATTGCAAATAACTTATCACACACATTTTTTAGAAGGCTCTACATCTATAAAAGCATTCCTTCTAGTTTATCACCAAAACCCAAGCAATGATCAACAGATTATAGATTGCTTCCTGTAAAATTTCCTTTTCAATCACTAAGTCATTAAACAGTCATTTAGACGGATAAGGTCCATAAATTTCATGGTCTTGGATCTTCCAGCAGAAAAAAAACATGAACAGTGGATCTTTAAATGTCCTAATGGGAATGGATGTCACTTCAAGTTATAAACATTGATTATATGAAATGTAGTCAATGTAAATCCACTGATATTTTTAAATTTTTAGGCATCTTTAGTCAATTCTACAATGAGGAATTTAAAGACAAGAGAAAGATACTTTTTTTTTAGATACTAGTATATTTCTCTTGAGAAGTATTATACCAGATAATTTTTTCCTAGAAACAGATGAATGTCTAAATAGAATTTACTTCTATTTTCGTATACTTAAAAGCCAAATGATATTTGTGATTAAAAACAATCCCTAGCTTCCAAAAGTCAACACAAAACTTCACTGCAAACCTCCTGGGCTGTCATTCAGCAAAACAAGCCAGGGCTCTCGAGTTCATTTTGTCATCTCTCTCTCATCTTTATATTCTCCTCATCTGAAAATATTAGTCACCAACTGCTCTCTCATTTTTACTAGTCCTTTATTCTCTAATGCCCCACATTCACTATTTCTTCATACTGTTGAGATTTTTACATAATATAAATATTAAGAATAATACTATTTGCTGCTGACATTCTCTGGTGAAATAGAGCTACTGAAGCCAATTCAATGACAGTAAATAGAACCAAGTAATGAAGGAAAAACTATAACATTAGTCATTCAAATTTAGGAGCTAGTTCACATACTTCAGTTCAATAATGATTTTGAAAAGAATTTACACTAATTGCTGAAAGATAAGAATAAATGATAAGCCTATGAATATTAATGAATATCATAACGCCATAAAGATCCTTTGCAACATCCCTTCTTATAGTAAATATTTTTCTCTCTCTCAAGCACACATGCATACACATGCACACGCACACAAACAAACACACACAAACATTAAAAAATTGGAGTCAATAGACATACGCTGGTACAGAAGAATAAATGTCCAAGTGTGAAGAATGTGCATCTTGGGGAATGTTTACAATATGAAGTTAAGATAAAATCAGACTTCAGTCCAGCATCTGCACTGTGTTTACATCCTTGTCAAATTGTATGTGTGTATATCTTCAAGAAATGGAAACAATTAAGGAATACAATTCAAAACGGAGTAATGGAATTTTTTAGATGAAAGTTCTTTAAAAAGTTTCCACATTGTTCTATTTTTCAAATAACAATCTTAAGAAATATTATGTGAGTCTGGAAATGAACTGATAATTTAATTAGATAAAGGCACCTGGTGGGGAGCTCAGCCTCCAAGCCTCTATCATGAAGCATCCTGCTTCACCCAGGGCTCCTTTGTCTGTATGCCCTACTCCTGTGTCCTCGTCACCCCAGGAGAAACCTCTTTTGAGAACTCCATTCTTGTCTGTCTCCATTCTTTAACCCTTGATGGTTTTCCCTCTTACTGTGTGGTTTGACTACCAAGGCTCTTCTATATCTATTTGCTTTGAGATGCTTGCACCACTCTGAGGGCAAACAAAAGGGTAGGGGAACCTTGGGTGACTTCCATTCTCACATGGACTTGTAGTTAAGTCTTGGTTCCTTTTCCTTCTAGATAAAAGGATTGCTCTAAACCAATATGGGGCTATTAAATCTGGAAGTGCCTGTTTCCCTGCCTTAGTGGGTATCCTACTCAGTTGTTTTACCATGGCACCTTAAATCTCTTAACAAGTTTCACTTAAAAATTCGTAGGGGCCTCCTGACACCATAGTCCTCATGGGAAACTTTGTCACACTTCCTACACTAAACTTTGTCAAGGTAGCGGGGGTGGTGGAGGGAATGTAAAATTTGGTGGTTCTTCTCATTCTTCTTGCTGTTGTCTACTAAATGTTTCCAAAGAAAAATTACAGATTCAAGGAAGACTAGAAGAGTTGGTTTTGCAAAAAAAAAAAAAAAAAAAAAAAAAAAAAAAAAGAGCATACATAGAATTTGCTTTCATGAAGTTGTAATATGGGAGAGAAGAGACGTGAGATAGCAAAGGAAAGAGAAATCATTGATTTTCTTTTTAATGTTAATTAATCATGACATTTGATCTTAGCCATTCTGACAGGTGTAAAATGGTATTTCAGAGTCATTTTGATTTGCATTTCCCTGATGATTAAAGATGTTGAGCAATTCCTTAAATGTCTTTCATCCATTTGAGCTTCTGTTGAGAATTCGCTGTTTAGCTCTATAGCCCATTTTTTAATTGGACTGTTGGTTATTTTGATGTCTAATTTCTTGAGTTCTTTATATATTCTGGATATCAGCCCTCTTTCAGATGTGGGGTTGGTGAAGATCTTTTCCCATTCTGTAGGCTGTCATTTTGTCTTGTTGACCATGTCCTTTGCTGTACAAAAGCTTCTCAGTTTCGAGAGGTCCCATTTACTAATTGTTTCTCTCAGTGTCTGTGCTACTGGTTTTATATTTAGGAAATGATCTCCGGTGCCAATGCGTTCAAGACTATTTCAGAGTAACTGGATTTATGTTGAGGTCTTTGATCCACTTGGACTTAAGTTTTGTGCACGGTGACAGATTTGGATCTATTTGCATTCTTCTACAGGTTGACATCCAGTTATGTCAGCACCATTTGTTGAAAATGCTTTCTTTTTTCCATTGTACAGTTTTGGCTTCTCTGTCAAAAATCATATGTTTATAGGTATGCAGATTAATGTCAGGGTCTTCAGTTCAGTTCCATTGGTCCACATGTCAGTTTTTATGCCAGTACCAAGCTGTTTTTATTACTCTAGCTCTATAGTAGAGCTTGAAGTCAGGGATTGTGATGCCTCCAGAGGTTGTTTTATTGTACAGGATTTTTTTTTTTTGGCTATCCTGGGTTTTTTGTTTTTCCATATGAAGTTGAGTATTGTTCTTTCCAGGTCTGTGAAGAATTGTGTTGGTATTTTGATGGGGATTGCATTGAATCTGTAGATTGCTTTTGGTAAGATTGCCATTTTTACTATTTTAATCCTACCTATCCATGAGCATGGGAGATCTTTCCATTTTCTTTTCTTTTCTTTTTTTTTTTTTTTTTTTTTTTTTGGCTTTTCGAGACAGGGTTTCTCTGTGTAGCTTTGCGCCTTTCCTGGAACTCACTTGGTAGACCAGGCTGGCCTCGAACTCACAGAGATCCACCTGCCTCTGCCTCCCGAGTGCTGGGATTAAAAGGCGTGCGCCACCACCGCCCGGCTGATCTTTCCATTTTCTAACATCTTCAGTTTCTTTTTTCAGGGACTTAAAGTTCTTGTCATACAGGTCCTTCTCTTGCTTAGTTAGAGTTACCCCCAAGGTATTTTGAATCATTTGTGGCTATTTATTGTAAAGGGTGATGTATCTCTGATTTCCTTCTCAGCTTGTTTGTCATTTATTTATAGGAGGGATACTGATTTATTTGAGTTAATCTTGTATCCTGCTACATTGCTGAAGGTGTTTATAAGCTGTATGAGTTCCTTGGTCAAATTTTTGGGGTCACTTATGTATACTATCATGTCATCTGCAAATAGTGAAAGCTTGACTTCTTCTTGTCCAATTTGTATCCCCTTTATCTCCTTATGTTGTCTTATTGCTCTGGCTAGAATTTCAAGTAGTATATTGAATAAGTATGGGGAGAGCAGACAACCTTGTCTTGTTCCTGATTTTAGTGGAATCGCTTTGAGTTTCTCTACATTTACTTTGATGTTGGCTGTTGGCTTGCTGTAAATTGCCTTTATTATGTTTAGGTATGTTCCCTGTATTCCTGATCTCTCCAAGACCTTTATCATGAAGTGGTGTTGGATTTTGTCAAATGCCTTTTCAGCATCTAGTGAGATGATCATGTGGTTTTTTTCTTTGAGTTTGTTTATATGGTGTATTACATTGACTGATATTCGTATGTTGAACCACTCTTGCTTCTCTGGGATGAAGCCTACTTGATCATGGTGGATAATTGTTTTGATGTGTTCTTGGAGTCTGTTTGCCAACAATCATGACATTTACACTCACATAATTTCAATCATATTTTAACATGAGAAACCTTGAAAAGGTGTGGCCCAAAATTAACCTTGACTTTACTATATTGTCATATATTTCCCTCTACTTAAAAATGCTCTTATGTTAATCAATAAAGGGTAGACGACAATTTAGCCAATACAGCAATGGAATAGAAAACAAAGATCATAGAGACACTCTGGAAACACAGTTGGCTGATATTTGACTGAGAAGTAGAAACAAAACAGTAGAAAAGGTATTGGTTTTAACAGTTGGTGCCAGAGTACCTGGATATCTTCATACAAAAGAATGATGATGGATATATACCTTGCATCCTTCACAACATCAATCCAAAGTGGACTATAGAACCAAATTTAAATCCAAAACTAGACTATAACATAGGGGAAAAATAGATGATTTTTGGATATGTGACTACAATTGCTTGGGCACAGCATCAACTGTACTGACTGATCTGTGAAATAATTGATAATCCAGGGGTAATTCAATGTAAATATGCTGACCTACTAAGGATGATAAAGAGAATAACACCAGGCACACACTGAGAAATATATTTGCTAAAAACTTCTGATGAAGGATTATTATAAAAAAATAGACAAAGAACTCTAAATACCAATAATATAAAGCCAACATCCAGTTTCACAATAGGCGAAAGACATGAGCATATACCTTGCCAAGGAAGATATCTATCTGGTAAATAAGCATAAGAAAGCATTTTCTATACATATGACATCATGGAAATGCAAATTAAAGCAATAAGATGTAGCACAAATCTTAAAAGGTCTTATTAATGAAAAATAAACCTGGAGCAAGGTATTGGGGTGAATGCTGAAAGATCAGATAAGCAGAACAAGCCACAGCTTCCTCACCTCGCCAGTTCCTCAGCTGATCCTGTTTCATCAGACTGGAAGTCTCTGAGTCCTCATGCAGAATGAATCTCAGCTGAACTGCTGCTCAAAAGCCTAAAAGCTTAACCAGCTCTAGTTCCTGGTTTTCTGCCTTATATACCTTTCTGCTTCCTGCTATCACTTCCTGGGATGAAAGGCGTGAGTCACTATGCCTGGCTGTTTCCAGTGTGGCTTTGAACTCACAGAGATTTGGATGGATTTCTGTTTCTAGAATGCTAGGATTATAGGTGTGTGTGCCACCATTTTCTGTCCTCTGTATCTGTCTAGTGGCTGTTCTGTTCTCTGACCCCAGATAAGTTTATTGGGGTGCACAATATATTGGGGAACACAATATCACCACAATAGGATCCTGCTGCACACCTGTTAATGGCCAAATCCACATGCTGGCACAGAGTCTGAACAATGGAAACCCGTTTGGTTCTGGTGAAAAACAGAATGTTTCAGACACTTTTGAAAATAGTTCTTTATAGACCTACATTTGCCTTTATCCTATGATCTAGAAGTCATGCTCCTTAGCATTTACACAAAATGTTAGAAAAACTGTGTTTACACAAAAACCTGAACAGTGATGTTAATAATGGCTTTAGACTTAAATTTCAAACCTTGGAAACAGC
This sequence comes from Peromyscus leucopus, assembly GCF_004664715.2. NCBI lineage: Eukaryota > Metazoa > Chordata > Mammalia > Rodentia > Cricetidae > Peromyscus > Peromyscus leucopus. Next base: position 7,924,672 of record NC_051070.1, on the reverse strand, counting down.
TAAGATGACAATTAATAGATCAGTAGATTTTTTTTTCTTTTCTTTTATTCTTTGTCCTTATTCTTCTCTCATGCGATACATTTCGACCACCGTCTCCCCTCCATCCTTTTCTTCCACCACCTACCTCTCCTCCCCACCAGATCCACTGCTCCTCCATTTCCCTTAAGAAAAGAACAGCCACCACCCCCTCCCCAGTGATATCAACCAAACACGGTGTAACAAGATGCAGTACGGCTGGGCACATACCCTCATATCAAGGCTGGATGAGACAGCCCAGCAGGAGGAAAACAAGCAGGCGAAGGAGTCAGAGACACCTCCACTCCCACTGTTATGAGTCCAACAAAAACTCCCGAGCATGTATGCAGAGGAACTAGTGCATACACATGCAGGCTCTGTGGTTGTTGCTTCAGTCTCTATGAGCTCCAATGAGGGCTGCTTATTGGATTCTGTGGGTCATTAGAAAAATAAGACATGGTATGCTCACACAATGGGATATGGATCAGTATTAAAAAATGAACTGTGAAGTTACAAATAAGTTTTGAAAGAAAGGCAAATGCAAATTCCTATGTGAAAGAAGGCCGTCCTAAGGCTGTATGCTGAATGCTGAATGGTTCCAACTGTGTGGTAGCCTAGAACAGGGAGAGATCTGGGGTAGTAGAAATATTGGCTCTTGGGGTTTGGATGAACAGTTGAAGAATGGAAACTTTGGGGGGAATTTGGAAACATTCTATATGACATACTATAATGGTGGGTACACATTATACATTTCAAAATCTGTATATCACACAATACCAAGTATGAACCTTGGCATACACTATGCACTTTGGATGAGTCTCATATGTCCATTATCAAATGCAGATTTACCATGCATGACCTCAAAAATGAGGAAGGCTATGGACATGTGGCACAAGAGTTGTATGGGAAATCTTTCTGTCCCAAATTTTACTTGAAAGGGGAAATGATTAAAACAAGTAGAAACTCGAAGGATGAGGTAAGATCTATTTCTCAAAGCTACAAGACATCACTAAACACTACTTGTTTACTGTAGTAAAACATTTTACAAATTTTCTGAAGCAATCTATGCATCTTTTTACCTTTCCCCCCAGAATTCCACTTTTGCTAAAATGTAACATATGTATTTATTCATTACTCCATAGTATTTTCCACTTAAAAAATAGAATGTTTTCAATAATGTTTAATGATATTTAAAACATTGTCTATATATTTTAGTTATTAAATTTCTATGATTGAGATCTTTGTCATATTTAAACTGACTGACCTTCTTCCTTGGTGAATAAAGGAAAGAGTAAACATTCCCACCATTCCCTAGCACAGTAACTATATTGACATTCTACCACTTTAATGGGACCAATAATTTACAATATAATGTAGAGTGTTGATATAAAATTAATTGAGAAAACTCAAAAGGACTAATATGCAAAAATATGAGTATGTATAAACTCACTATACACTGAACTTCTCAGTGAGGTTAATTATCCACTCAGGAATGAGATGGGAAATCATGGGATATTCTACCAAGGTCATGGTCATGCCAAAGGCAGCTAGGTTACCTGCAGAAGGTCAGTCAACTTCTTTATATTCCAATCCAACTTTACATAGTATTAGAGCATTTATGTGCCTAAAAAGGGTGGGGGGTTCTCTTTGAAGAAAAATGCTGGCCCTGGGTAAGCGTGTTACTATGCCAAACATCCGGAGATAAAAATTAATCTAGTTCATCTTTAATTATCTTATGAATGTTAGCCGCCAATATACCCAATTTCTAAAGTTAGTGGGATGTCTCTCAATCAAGATACAACCTCCACAGTGAACAGATTCCCATCATCAACCCAACAGGAGACAGTCATGCTCCAGAAGGATGGAAACAAACTCACCAGTTACTTCCTGAGTTTCTCTCCCGTCATCTTTCCATCAGTTCCAATCCATAAAGACATACACATTTACTGTATAACTTCAACTCTTTCAATGGCCTCTCAAATTACAAATACTTCTCTGCATCTTTCTCTGGAGAAGTGTGTAAAAGAGTGATATCATGTTACATACTCCCTCATTTGTTAATGAATTATGGAAGTTTGTTATTGATTTCCCTCATATCTGAAAAGCTACATGATAAATTCTGAGGAAATGAAATCAGTATCTCAGAGAATTATCTACATGCCTATGTATAATGAAGCATGGCAAACCAAAAGTCAAGCCATGCAATCAAGCAAGAGGTCTACAGATGGATGAACAAGTAAGAAAATGAAATATTATTCAGCCACAAAAAGAATTAAATCTTATATATGTCATTCACATGGTAGGTCTTGGGGGTCATTGTTTTAATTGAAATAAGCCACAAACAAAAAGATAAGTATCACATGTTCTCACATATGTGTGGAAGATAAAAGAGTTGATTTCATAGAAATCGGGAGTAAAATATTCACTAGGGTCTAGGAAGGACGTAGAAGGAGTCTGGAAAATGAGTTCTGAAACAGTTATATGGAAGAAATCATTTCTAATGTTCTTCCATATGGTGGAGTCTATATTTTCAAAGTATCATGAAAAAAATCTATAAAACCCACAAGTTGGAACAGTGGGTAAATGTATCTGGATGCAATATCTGGAATCTATATGATGAGAGAGAACTGACTCCATAATTGTACATACACACACACACACACACACACACACACACACACACACACACTTACACCACATACATAGTCACACATAGCTACAAACACACCTACATACAAATACAGTCACACACACAGACACATAACATGCACATATATACACATACAAACACCACACACATATACATGCATACATACATTCACACAGACACAAACACACACAATTATTTTAAAAAGAAGTACAAAGGTTCTTAACATCAAGAAATGATACGCATTCAAGAAGAAGAAAAGCTTAATGCCTTGATTTGATCCTTACACAGGACAAATAAATTCAATGATCACACTGCAGCCCACATATGGGTACAACTACCAGCTGTCACTAAAAATAACTGAATTTTTTAAAATGTGACTTCTGAACCTAGCTAGATAAATGAGTAGGGAGTTGGAAACAAATGTTTGTAGCAGCTGGTTAGTAACAAATGCAAAGTATGTAGAACTCAACATCATTTCTCCATAAACATCTGCCCCACATTTGATACTGGTATCATCATGCATTTGAGGAATTTGGTCTCCTGTGAGCACATGAAATTATCCAGTTTAGAGAGATGAAGAAAACAAAGGTCATTTCCTATTATTGTAAATATGTTGTCTTTTGCCTGGAAGGCAGCTTCTGAAACTCCAGTGTCAGGTATTTGATCATCCTCATTCTCTGCGTTTTGTCTGTACCAGCCTTTCCCAGAGGTCACACCTAAAAGGAAGACGCAGTAGTGCCAGGAAGTAGAGACACTGGAAAAATAGCTTTCAGCACTGACAGTCAGAGCAAATGCTTTCGATGGCAGAAGAAACTTGATGTATCACCTCCACGAGTGTCTTCACTTTCCTTTTATAAATAAAGAATGGGTGATAAGAAAGACCCAAGAAGGTGTTACCAAGAACGCCCCAGCCTACAGGAACTGTGGACTGTATCTCTGATTTCTACCTCAGTAGTGTTCCATAACTCTTTAGTGTATTTCTTTAATTTGAAACACAAACCAACTGGCAAGAGAACCTGCTAAAATTATCAAATGTGCATATTTCAGGTTTAAATATTAAAAAATTGAAAGAAAAAAAAAAAACAAGTACAAGAAACCTGCGGGTTTTTTTTTTTTAAAGCACCTCCCTTAAGGCAAAGATTCTACCATCCGGGAACCTTGATCATAACTGAGCCTCCTACAGCAGTGCCTCATTTCTGTTTGTCTCTTTAGGCCCCGTGCCTACAGACCATATGGAAAAGAGGAAACGTTTAATGTTGAGTGGACAAGTAAACCACGGTTCTGAAAGTACCCTCTGCCTTCATTTGTGTTTGTTTTTGGCAAAAGTACTGCCAAATTTGCTTTCACAGGATTATGTTGAATTGTTACGCTTTTGCATTTCTTTATACATCAAGCTTTTTGATAAAAAGCTCAGGTCAGGCATTGTCAACACAAAGAACCTCAGGTCCAGTGAACTCTCCAGAAGCAGAGCTCAAGCAGGGAAAAGCACTGCTATGCTCAAGTTACCATTGTTCACCCTCCGGGAGATGGAACTCCAAGTCCAGACTGCAGTGATTATTTAGAAAATTACTGTATCATCAGCCTTATTTATGAAAAAAAAGATAGTGAGTCATTTTCTTCATTGATAAATATGGAAGCATTAAAAATTTAGGCCTATAGACTGGATTATTTTCTAAATTGGATGAACATGATATTCTAGAAAAGAATAATATTTTAATACATGAAGATACTGATTTCACATAGAAAAATTACATTTGTTGTCTTCTAAGAATATGTCCTGAAAAAAAAAAAAGAATCCATTCTGTAAGTTATATTTTAAAATTTAATCTGAGGAAGACACCATACATAACTAACCTACTAGGAAGAAAATCTGCATGCAAGACCCTGACATCATTTTTTCCAATTTTGTCCTGTAATTCACAATTTCCTCATTTCATAAAGGCTAAAATGAACCTTGGTATAATCTAGCCCTGTTACGTTATCTGCTAGAAAGCCACGTGTGTATCTCACAACACATGGCCTCTGCCTTCCAACTCTAATTCCCATAATCGTGTTATCTTGCTCTGTACGAATTACAAAAGCCCATTTCGGTGGCGTAATTGCAGGTGAGTGATATCAAGGACTGAGAAAATGTAGATGATTTGATTTAGCAAAATGTTACAGCATGATTCATATTTGTGGATTGTGAAAATGCTTCAGGGAGATTGAATTAGCAGAAAAGGGACCTTTTAAGGGGCTCAGAGAAAAGAATCTCTCAGGAATATAATTTTGTAATGAATTAAGTTATTTGTGGATCCAAATGAGCATGCCTAAAAATTAATATAACAACACAACAAAGAATGGTACATAAGAGCAGAAAGTAAGCACACCAGCCAGATCCGTTTTGACATTTGACAAACAATCGTCATCCCGAGAGTAACTGTGAAAATGTGGGATGATTATCTTCCTCTTGATTAATTCTGCCTAGAGTATGACACAATTACCCAACTACTCAGACCAAAATAAAAATACTAATTAGAAACACATTTTTCTGCTTTACTGTGATAATTGTTTTAGCTATATAGTTAAACATTCTCCAGTGTTTGTAATTTTGCTTTTAGAGTAATTATTGATTCTTTTTCTGTTTATTTGTGTATGGGTTTCATTGTTGTTGTTGCTTTGGTATAGACTTTGTGGCTCAACTGCCCATTTCTCTTCTTCTTCCTTCTTCTATAATGTTTTTAAAGTAAGGATTCACTCTGTACCCCACAATGCACTGAAATTCACTATGCACCCAGGATGGCCATTAAACTCGTGGCAATTCTCCTGCCTCAACCTACCAGAGCTCAGATTACAGACATGTGCCACCATGTTCAACTGTTTCATCTTTTTCTTTCATTGAAAAATAGATTTTTCATACAATATATCCTGATTATGGTTTCCTTTCCCCCTACTCTTCCAGCTCCTCCACAGAAAGAATGTAAGACCCAGAGGGAATGGAAGATGCCAAGGAAACAAGGCCTTATAAATACAACAGGAGTGATGTGCATATGAACCTACAGAGACTGAGGCAACATGCCCAGGGCCTGCATGGGTCTGCACCAGATGGGATCCTAGAGCTGAGAGGAGAAGAGACATCTGGATCCATATCCTTTCTGCTTCTACTTAGTAAATGAGCAGGCATCTGAGGTATATAATGAAATATAATAAAACAAAAAAATCAAATAAGAATAAGATAAAACAAACAGAAGGAAAAGAGCCCAAGAGAAGTCACAAGAAACAGGTATAAATGCAGAGACCCACTCATTAACACACTCAGGAGCTCATTAAAATACAAAACTGGAAGCGATAATATGTACATGAAAGACCTGTAGGGTAAAATATAAAATACAGTATAGAAAACAAATAGATAAAATTAAAAAAAAAAAAATCCCCTGACTTGACACTGTGGGACAAGGAACCTCCAAAGTTGAACTTGAGTTCCTTTTCTGTTGGCCATCTACTGCTCGGCATGTGGCCTACCCTTAAGAGTAGTCTGTTTTTCTTACAGAAACTAAATTCTCACTTGCAAGTGGTGATCAAATGGAGAGAGCTTCTGAATTAGAGATGAGGGCTTGTGTACCTTCTGCTTTCAGCTCTAGGGCCCCATGTCATGCAGACCCATGCCGGTCTTGGACATGTTGCCTCAGTTTCTCTAAGTTTGTATGTGCATCATTCCTGTTGTATTTATAAGGCTTTGTTTCTTTGGTATCCCCCATTCCCTCTGGCTCTTATACTTTTCTGCCTACTGTTCCACAAAGCTCCCTGAGCTCTGAAGGAGGAATTTGATTGAAACACCAAATTTTGGACTGAATGTCCCAAGTTCTCTCACTCTCCATGTGTCTGACTATGGGTCTCTGTATTGGTTTGGTTTCCATTGGCTGCAGGAGGAAGTTTCTCTGATCATGGATGAACAAGGCACTGATCTGTGAGTATAAAACAATGTCATTAGGAGTTATTTTCTTGCTATGTACCTTTAGTAGAACAGTAGTATTTGGTTTTCTCCAGGTTATAACTAGTCTCAGGTTCTTGGTCACCCAGTAAGTGTTGGGTGTCAGTTCCATGTGGTGATATATTGTGTACTCCAATATATTGTGTACCCTAATAAACTTATCTGGGGATCAGAAGACAGTGCCAGCCACTAAATTAGACATAGAGGCCTGACAGTGGTGGCACACACCCTTAATCCTATCACTCAGGAGGCAGAGATTCGTCTGGATCTCTATGAGTTCAAGGACACACTGTGAACAAAGCCAGGCAGTGGTGGCACACACTTTTAATCCCAGGGAGTAATATGGCAGGACACAGAAAGGTATATAAGGCGTGAAGAAACAGGAACTCTCGCTCTTGAGGTTGATGATTTTGTAAAGGTAAGAGAACATGGCTGACTTGTTCTGTTTCTCTGATCTTTCAGCTTTCACTCCAATATCTGGCTCTGGGTTTTTCTATTAATAAGACCTTTTAAGATGCGTGTTACAGTTCCATCTTATGCTGTGAGCCTTAAGTCAAAGCAGCCATTGGTTGATTACTCACTGAAGCTCTGTTCCACCCTTGTGCTAGAACATCTTCCAGGCAAGAGAACAGCATTGTAGAAGGAAGGGTTTGTAGCCGTGTTGATCTGTACATTTCTCCTTTGGTAGCCAAGGCTTTTGTTTTGTTTTTATTTTTCCCCTTAATCATAAAGGAACGTTTATAAGTCAGAACTGCACAAGTTTCAATCCCTGTTTGAGTTTGGTTCCTGTTGCTGCGATAAGTACTGACCCAAAGAAGCTTGAAGGAGAAAGGGTTTGTTTACATGACTTGAGGTTACAGTCCATCATAGAAGGAAGCCAATGCATGAACTCAAGGTAGAAGCTTGAAACAGAAACCATTTGCTTTTTACTGGCTTGCTTACTCTGGCCTCCTTGGCTGCTGTTCTTGTGCAGCCTGGACCCACCTACCTAAGAATGGTTCCAACCACAGTGAGCAGGGCCCTCATAACTCAGAAATTAAGAAAACGTCTCACAGACATGACCCCAGGCCAGTCTCCTCTAGACAAGTCCTCAGCTGAGATCCCATCATCCCAGGTGACTCTAGGTTTGCATCGAGTTGGCAGCAAGCTAACTATGGTATGTGCCATCAGAACTGGCCCTGTCATCTGCTGCGGGGTAGCTCAGGTAACAGCAGATTTGGCAGAAGGCATTTGTGCCGACCTTCGGCCTCGCTCTGGCTCTCGCTCCCCTTGTCTGCTATGTTCTGCACTAGTTTGCACCAGTTTGCACCATAGACTCAAAGCCACGTTTTGTCACGGGAGGAGGCCAGGAGACCATTCCTGACAGTAAACAAAGTGACCAGGGCAGAGCGTTACTCTTGAACTTGTACAACACACTATATCTTTTCTCCTACCAAAACAAAAATACGGTGCAAGGAGAGGAAAGAAAAAAACACCTGAGAAAAGCCATCCATGCTGAATTAATAGGCTGCAAATGAGAAGTTATTATGTGCCTTACTGAAAGGACATGATGCAATATGTTAGCACACAAGAACCATTTCATAATGAGCAAAACCAGTTTTAGATTTTTCTCATAAGTGTTTGGCTCATTTAATAAATGAACTGAAGGGCACTGCAAACCAAATAATTGGGGTTGGAGATGCAATTCCTCCACCTCAGTAGATGGCATTTGGGAGTTTTCTTCCTCACTCACAGTACTACAAAAAAAGGTGATTTGTGATGTGATCTCACTCGATTCCTTCCCCATACATATTATCTCCACAAGATGAATCTTCTCTGAGACATGGATTGCCCTTTTATGCTGGCTGCATGCGTGTGTATGCATAAAATGCCACATTTCCAATTAGGATGTGCATGCTTGGGGAGGGTGACATATCAGGGCTGTCAGACAGAAAGCCCTACAGCTCAGGAGAATTTTCCAGATCTGCCTGCGGGCCTGCAAGGATTAAGGACTCGTCTATTGCTTTTCCTCATTTTCTGTTCTTACCTTGTTTTCAAACTCATCTTTCTCTAAAATTGGATATTTTTTTAGATAGGTCTAGAAACAAAGGGAGTTGGTAATCTCTTTAATACATGAAGAATATTTTGTTAGCCCAATAAGATAGACTCCCTGTTGTTTCTAACATGGATTTGTTTCCAACAAGCTTGCCTTCCTTCTTCATAAAGAGAAATTGCTGTTAGGGTGATGGTGAGTAGAACTGACTTTGGTGTAGGAGCTTCTCGGGAGAAATATTGCCGGAAAATTTTCAATTCCCATTTTTTTGGAGGGCCACAGAAATATTTATATTAATTGACAGGTCAATTAAAATGTAACTTAATTGAGTGTGTGACATTCACGACCATGATTTGCATCCTCACAAGGTTCAACCTAATGGTAACAGAAGTAATAAGTCTGTGCTGAGCTAGGAAGTGACGCAGCTGAGGTGGAGGATTTGTGTTCTGAAAGCCACTGAAGCACTGCAGATCTGAAGGCTTCAGACTTCACTGGCAACACCACTCTCCTCTTTATTACCCCCAGAGAAGCCGACAAGATCACAGCACCTGAGGGAGCAGTAGAGCATCCGGTCCATATTTTCTGATATCCACAGTGCAATTGCTATATTTTTCCAAGTGAACAATCAATAATGCATTCTAATGCTTTCTCTTTGGTTCTCCACAAGCTTGGCTTTAATGTCCTGAGCTTGTTGATGAAGTTCCTCCTCTATGGCTTTCTAGTTGTCAAACATTGATCTTTTTAAGAGGGAAGAAGGAATAACCATCTAATTGACAAAGTACATTTGCTCTCCTTCAAAGGCTATTCCAGAGAGCATTCGCTTCGGACTTACTTTCTGATGATTTGGGTTGAGAAGGAAGTCTTTCATTCTCAGAGGGAGCTGTGAACAAGAAGAGTGCATTTCTCTAAGTTGTTTACTCGACATAAATGTAGGCATAAGTCTAGGTCTGTCTACTCTACTTATTATGCTTTGACACCCACCATTAAAAGTTTTCGTTTTATCAAAAGTTTAATGAGTAGGACTCGTGAACTGGGACAGACTAATTTTTTCCCTCTGTGTAGCCTTTCTTTTGTGATATGCCTGTGATCTCCAGACGGATTGATGGAAGCACAAAAAAGATTAAATGATTTCTCAAGGCCCATGTCAAACCGCAGTGGCTCAGTTCAAACCAGAAACCAAGGTCAGAGCCTTTTGCCCAGATCTCCAGACCACGTGGCTCCCAGGTCCATAAAGCAACACCTCACACAGTGAAGGATACATGGTATAAGCTGGACCTTGCTGTTAGTCGGTGCCATTAACTTCTAGTCATTTCTCCTTTCTGTAGCAATTTCTATCAAAGCCTATGCAACATGGGTACGAGTCCTCCTTGTCTGAATGAAAGGGTTTAGTGTACAACAATACCCTAAGACTAAATGTAGGTCTTATATTCTAGATATATATAAACTTCTAAAATTCTCACTTAAAATAAATTGAGGGAACAGTTTAATGAAATCCTTAGGAAATTTTCTAATGACTGTACAGTCTTAGAAATAATGTCTTGGGGGTGTGTTATTCAAAGCTATTATGAAAAATAAGCTATTTAGAACTACTGGCTGCGGACAGATGCCAGAAGAGAGAGAATCACTGTCTGTAGTTGTATACCCTCTTGCTAAACCCACCAGACTTCAGGAAATAGATGTAAACCCACAGTCACACAAATGGCCCTGCTTAATCTTGGTGGATCACAAAATAAAATGAATAGATTTGAGTACAGGAAAGAGATGTTTTTATTTGTTGAGAGACTGGAAGGTTGGCAGTCGTGGTAGAGAAGTGGGAGGTGAGAGTAGAAATTATGCAAAGTATACATTTGTGAAACTTTAAAAATAAATAATTTTTTAAAATCTATAATATAGATTTGATAGTTATATAACTGATATTTTATGTAATTTAAGTACATAAAACTACAAATTGCAATCCCAAGAACATAAGTAAGTGTTACAAACAGCAATAACACACAGAAGGACGTTTGAGAAATTGTTGGAGATTTTGTCCTAATTCCAAGCCAACAGCCGTTTAGTGATTTTATAATTATAATGATTTAATGAAACTAAAGTTTGTGACTCAGTTGGCAATATTTAAATCAAACAGTTTTCGCTGCAATAAGATGGCATGGTAGCATGCTGCTGCAAAGAGTGCATGGTGTTGGTTGTTCTTTGTTCTTTTGGGGGGCCGCCACCCGGCTCCCAAATAAATTCACACACGGAGACTTAATATTACTTATGAATTCCCAGCCTTAGCTTGGTTTTGTTTCTAGCTAGCTTTCCTTAACTTAAATTATCCCATCTATCTTTTGCCTCTGGGATTTTCTCTTCTGTATCTTACTTTTACTTGATGGCTTGCTGTGTAGCTAAGTGGCTGGCCCCTAGTCCTCCTCCTTCTCTGGCTGCTAGATCTTAGATCTTTCCTGCCAGTTTCCTCCTTCTATATATACTCTTTGTCTGCCAGCCCCACCTACCTTTCTCTTGGCTTGCTATTGGCCAGTTCTTTATTAGACCATCAAGTGTTTTGCACAGGCACAGTAACACAGCTTCACTGAGTTAAACAAATGCAACATTAAGAAAAGCAACACATCTTAAAATAGTCTACTACAGCATGGTATGTGTTCAGAACCAAGGTCGTGGTGAGGTCACACAATATGACATGGTCCACTGCTATGGGAGACTCTTCAGGTTCGTTATGTCTTTAATTCTAATTTAAGTATCGATTAATGCATTTTCAGAAAACTGTTACTGCTGCCCAATTGTTTGTAAGCTCACCTGTAGTTGTATCACCCCATTTGCGGTCATGACCCACGTTTGACAAGGTGTGATTTAGGAGATTCTATAGCAGCAAATCCAAGGCAAGCCTTGGAAAAGCACTAAGGATTAGGTTAGTTTATGTAAGTGGAGTCTGGATGACACACGCAAGGCTGAATCTAGTGTCCTTACTCGTCCGGTTCTGCCCATCTCTGAGCAGTGCTGTCTGCAGTTGGGCAGTTAAACATCTGTTGGCATGACAGCACCCAAGGAAAGAAAGAAGTCTTATCTGTTTCCATGACCCTCAAGATGCAAGGAACAGGTCCAGTGTTTCACAGCATAGGGGCTTGACTAGAGTTTCTAAGTCAGTACATACCTTGGGAAAAGCAAAGGGAGAGGAGTCGAAAGGCTCAGCACATGAAGAAGTAATGTTAATGACACACAAATGCTAATTATTCTGATTACATCATTGTTCATTGTGTATTTGAACCACCAACCACACTGCACCCCATAAATACATGCAACTATATGTCATTAAAAGGAACATTAAGTAGAGTAGAAAAATAGTCTTCCCTACAGGAAATACATTTGCTCAAATTAACTCTCCTGGGATTTTTTTTCTCTCCAAGACAATTTTATAAGATCATTGTCTTAGTTGACCTGGAAATTCCTGTAACAGTCCCTGGTAAAGTAGATGGGGCTCCAGACACCTGCAGGCTACCTTAGGAATTAACAGCAACCTGACCACTCAGCCTGACCCCTGGAGGTTAAGGCGGAAACTGTTAGGCTACAGTTTCAGTACCTGAAGTCCGGGACCTTCCTAAGCTTTGTTTTATACAGGGATGTCACCTGAACAAATAATTCTACTAAACAGAACTGATGATGATGATGTTATGACTTGAAATATATAAACTTAAAACTTTCGACTTACTCACAAAGTATCTCCAGAAGGAATCCTTTGAGTGAATATCTGGATTATCTAAACATTGTTTACAAGCTGTTAATTTTTATAAATCCCATAGTAAAGTCAAGAAAGCAATCCCTCAGTCAAGAAAGCAAAAGATGATACTGTAATAAGAATGTTCTATGTAGAAAAAATTTTGTGTGCCACCAGTAGCAGTTCAAACTGTGACCTAAAACATTTGGAAGTTTGTATTAGAAGTATCCTTTGAAATAATAACCATTGCAACTACAGTAGGTAGAAAACAAACAAAAAATGTAACCCTTTCCAGAAAGAAGTATAGCATCAGGATTTAGAAGCTTTCTGGATGGTCATTGGCCTCTAATTTGACTTCTAAGAACATGTCATGAGGTAACAATTAGGACACAATTGAGACTCTGAGTATAAATGGTGTTCCCTCTAATGGGCCAAAACCTGGAAGGCTTCTTAGCAGCCACAGCAAATAAACAACCAGATAAGGAGTTATTCCTACAATGACATGGCATGTTGCATAAAAATAACCCTCATGATTCATTAAAATAATCAGTATAACATTTTTAAAATATAAGGACTCAAATATATGCTTTGAAAAATGAAAAGTTTTGAGAGGAGCTTTTTTTTTTTTTTAATATAATAACACATTAAAAAGTCCCATGTAGCTAGAGTTTTCCTGCCTTGCCCACAGTCAGGACAAATCTCTGTCACCTGCCAGTCCCACAGCTGCTCAGACCCAAGTAAACACAGAGACTTACATTGCTTACAAACTGTATGGCCGTGGCAGGCTTCTTGCTAACTGTTCTTATAGCTTAAATTAATCCATTTCCATAAATCTATACCTTGCCACGTGGCTCGTGGCTTACCGGCATCTTCACATGCTTCTTGTCATGGCAGCGGCTGGCAGTGACTCCTTCTGCCTTCCTGTTCTTTCTTTTTTCCTCTGTTAGTCCAACCTATATTTCCTGCATAGCCACCGGCCAATCAGTGTTTTATTTATTGACCAAGCAGAGTAATTTGACATATAGACCATCCCACAGCAGTCCCACTACATTTAAACTATTTTGAATAAAAAAAAAAAAGACTAAATTCCATGTGACTGAGAGGAAAATAACAAGTGATTTCTGAGTGTGTTCACATCAGTGTCTTTTCTATGCTTATCCCAGCTTTCTACAAGGAAGTGCTAAAATGTGGGTAAAGGGCTGGACTTCATGGTATACACAATTAATCCCAGCACTTAGGAGACAGAGGCAGGTAGATCTCTGGGAATTTGAGGTCAGCCTGGTCTACATAGTTCCAGGATAGCCTGGGCTACATAGAGAGAAAACAAACATAAAAAAAATTAAATAAACAAATAATTTTAAAAAGTGGGCAAAAAATGGAAAATTGAAAACTCACTTGGATTATTAAAGCAATAAGTAATAACAACTCAAAATTGCTGAGTTTTAACATAAGCCCATCATTGTTCTGAATGTGGAAATATGTGAATACAAATGGATTAGTTAAAAATGTGTGTGATCTGTGATCCTCTGAGATCCTCTGAGTGCTGTTCTCATGGTCTTTGAACCACAGTTTACAGTGTTTGGAAATAGTCCAAGCCCTGACACAGATGTGAGAGGCTAACCATACCAGGAAGTGGAAAGTGCAGTCTGTTTAACTGTTTAGTTCTTTGTAATGGGGATTGCTGTTTTCTAGTGGAATTGAATTAACCTGTATAATAATAAATGATGACAACACCTACTGAAGGCTGAACTTGTGCAAAACTCATGTTCTGACAAAAAAGGCTAAAAAATTCATGAGTCCCTTTGAAGACCCAACTAGTTAATACTTTCAGCCCCAGATTAAAGCTATGTTATCTGCAACATAGAGAATTAAAGGAGCCTTTCCAGACCACACTCAATGGAAAAAGAAGTACTTATAAGGATCACACATTAAGCAGATTGAATACTTCTCTATGAATCTGATTATCACTTCAAACGTTCATGCTGTTCTTATTTCTATCTTTTTACTCTTTATATAGGAAAGACCATCAAGTGTTTGATTATAGATATTATAGTTTTATTAAATCTCTTCATTTTCAAGATACACTTATTAGTTTCTTTAACAATTTTTTTATATTGACACTTTCGGTTTTTAATTTGAATAATCTCAAATTGATTGTGCAGAAAACTAGAAGGAAATTTGTCTATTTTGCCCAGTTCCTAACTGAAATTTATAAATACATGAACAAAAAAATCTTATTCATTCAGAAGTCATGGTTTTATAATGTGAATAGAATATATTTATTTTCATAGATTCTCTCCTGGCACATCTTATGTTACTGAGGCTTCACAGCACAAGTTGATAGTGTCCTTCCACTTCATTGCTAGGCAACTCTATTTTGGAAATGTTTGTAACATAACTATTACTAGCTCACTTGTGATTAAAAATAAGAGGTTCAATAAAGTGTTTGAAAGGCCTTGAGGATTCTATTCACACACAATAAGATCACAAGACCTCTTTTCAATGCATATCTCTATAGACAAAAAGATTTTAGAAAGGATTGTGAAATGTTTTCACTATTTGTAAATAAACTATTTGTATTTCACAATGGCATCTGGTATACTGGCTGCTTGCTGAATCTTAAAAATACCTCCAAAAGCTTCTAGATTTTCATTTGGATCTGCATACATGTGTTTGAGATTGAATTAGATAAACTGGAACATCATGAAAATGAAGTAGAGTTAAGCTATTCAGTGGTTTCTTCGTAGGAAATAACATAATTTTATGACGGGCCCCTGGTGCCCCGGTACGACATGAATGCTGCAGCCAACAGTAGGCTTTTAGCAAAACCTGAACTTGACATAGATCCAAGATTCTGGCTCTCAGCTGAGATGCTCCGTGTTTGTGGTGGGTTTCATGACTCCATGGACTAGTCGCTGTGATACTTGATTGCTAGTGCAGGATTCTCCTTGATGCCTTTTGGTCCAGGAGACCTGCATATTGAAAATTGAAGCTATAGTACAAGTAAATAACTTGTCAGGAATTCACACTGAAACCCTGACAGTCTAGTCCTCCTGAAGTAAAGACTCTCTTCTCCTATCCCCACTCCTCCACCTACGCTTCTGCCTGCCTGGCTGCCTCAAATGTTGTTCAGATTGTCAGCTGTTGGCATCTGGCAAACCCAATTCTTACTGGCCCAGAGAATGTGCTAATTATGTCCTGCAGCTAATTAGAAAGCAGCTTCTTTGCTAGCGAACAGTGTATTTAGCTCATCAATGAATAAGACTTGGTTTGAATCTTGATTTAAAAATGAAAAGGAAATGGAAATGAGATGAGGTGCACCAAAAGATGGCCTCTTAAAGAAAGGAAGGCTCGTTAATTAAATTTTAAAATACATATATTTTAGTAAAAGCCAGAAGGAATGGAATTTGCACTAAAACTAAAGAAATTAGAGTACATTTACATTTCAAGAATGGACAAATTATGGTCATATATTATTCTCAAATCTCAGATAGCTGGAGTAGCTGTGACCAGAACCTAATTTGAAGACTAGTAAATTTACCAAGGAAGGGAATCATACTGGTGGGTATTTTAAAAAAAACAGCAGCCATGAGTCAGCATTTATGCTTAAGTTTAATACTTCAGAAAAAACATCAAGTCTGGGGGCCAGCAAGTTGACTCATAGGTAAAGGCACTTACCACTTAGCCTGAGGACTTGACTTTAATACCTGGAACCCACACAGTAGGAGAGAACCAAGCCTTAAAAAGTGTCCCCTGACCTTCATATACTGTGTCATGAATGCACACACAGATATGCCCATGCACATACTGAAAGAGATAAATAAATAAATAAATAAATGTGAAAAAAAGCATTAAATGATGAAAAATAAAATTTCTGTAATCTTTGTTTATGCTGATTATTTATATTAATTTGCTTCCTTATTTACTGCTATTGTTTGTTGGGGACATAGATGACATGGCATCCATGTGGAGGTCAGAGGACAATGTGTGCAGTCACCTCTCCCTTTCTACCTTCCTATGGGTTCCAGGGATCAAGCTCAGGTTGGCATGCTTTCTCAGCAAACGCTTTTACTGTCTGACATCTTGCCAGCCCAGTGTGCAGTTTATCAAGGCACTGTTACAGTCCCTCACACTGCCTGCACTTCACCATGCATTTGGTGGGGATACAAAGGGTAAGGCATTAACCACTCAAACAAATCAGAGGTGCGCAGTTCACCTACCTTCCCGACTCCCTGCCCCGAACTTTGCCTTCAAGTCTGGCTACCACAAGGAACAGAGAAAGACATTTTTCATGCTAAGGTTTTCAGCTGATACCGATTTAGTATGACTGACTAAAGTGTGAGCCTGAGAGCCCTCAACGTCAGTGGTATCCCATCATGCCGTACTGCAGAAGCATCAAGGGACTTTCCTGCCTTGTCACCCTCCATCTCTGGGCCTGGGTCCCAGGAACCTATATATATATATATATTTTTTTTTTCTGAGCTGTCTTATGTAGTTCCAAATGTAAGACTGAGAATAACCACACTGCAAAATAATTGGTCCCAAAAGATTGGGAGGCTGTAAGAATGCTTTCTTAATTTGCTTAAGCAACAGATTAAAAACAGGAAGTTGATGAAAGTGGGGAAATCAGTTATATCAGCTTGAGTGATCTCAGAGATAATGCCTGTATCTCCTAGGGCAGAGTTTTGTAAGCACACATTGGGATGTCTGATAGTGAAGTCTTGCCTCTCAGAGTCCACCACACCTTCACAAGCACATGGAACCAACATGGAAAGGATATCTTTCACTGAGAATCCAAATCCTGCTAGACAGCTCTCTGAACCCTGACAAATCCCTGAATCTTTGAAAGAAGAAATAGCCACAGGGATGAAAGAGCTCAGAATCAAGATGTGGAACCTAAACGCTGTAAGCATGGGTCTGCCACAGAACTCACATGGGCAGCCTGAACTACAGAGACCATAGCAATTACTTGTCTCATATTAAGATAAATAAAAAGGAAATTCATAGGGAGACATTCATTTCTAACTCTACTATTGTTAACCTGCTGTTTGCCATATTTACAGCTAAAATGAAGAGACCTCTGGATTGCCTAACTGGACTGAACTTTCTGTACCACTGTCAAAAAAAAAAAAAAAAGATTTTAAGAAATTTTACCCATTCAATTTTTTTAAAAATAATATTGGGTGGATATTGCTAACATAGACTTCCAAATTTTAAAGCCATTTAGATTCAACCTCAAGTTGTTGAAGGGTGCCATAGCTATCCATTTCAGGACCTTTTGCAATTGGAATTTGTCTTGTTCTCTGTCTCAGATATTCTCACTCAATGCTTCATGATTTTCTTTGAACTGATCTCACACAAGCTCTTTCAAATCACGCTCTTTCAATTTCTTCAATCCAGCTTTCTACATCACAAACCTAAAAGTGTAACTCAGGTGTTAAAATCAGCTCTGAGACTATTCTAACTACATTCACTCAGCCTAATAAATTCTAGATTATTCTATGCTTTTTTTCTAACAGCGAATTATCAGCCCATCAGGTAGTCTGAATCAAAGGGTCCCTTAGATGTTGAAGCATTTTGAATTCACTGGTCTTTGCAAGTAGACCAAGCTATAGAGTTACTTTCTGAAAGTTAAGAATATTATAAGATTCCTATTCATGCTGTTTTTAGAGCCTTTTCAGTCAATCCTTTATCCCTGATGTCATTATTAATAGACAAGTAGCAGACAAAGTTCACATCGTAGGCATAATGAATAGTATAGCATGTGTCTCCAAGATTGGCATGAATAATTAACTGATACAAAGACAAAAAAAAAAAAAAAAAACTACTAAGACACAACCGGATCTCTTTAACACATTTCTATACAGAAATGTACTATAATGGATCATTGGAAATAACCCTTCATGAAACAATATAACATTACAGAGATGGTGAAGGCCTGGCCCTTGTGGACTAGTATATCTTCAGTCTGTTTTTGTAACTTACTCCTCTGTTAATGGCCACCAATTTCAGCTTCTTGGATAGAAGCATGTCTTTGTTTACATATTGTATTTAGCTCCTCCCACAGTTTCATATGTAGAAATTGAGTGGGGAAAACCTACAAAGTTCAAATGATTCCAAAGTTATCCCTACAGAGCACAAAATGAATTATATAATGCCTAAATTTTTTTAGACAGCAATTTTTATTAAATACTAAAGAAAGGTGGAAGAAATCACAGACATTCTTGCCAGTGGATCCAAGCTAGTTCAAAAGAGCATTTCATGATTCTCATAAAAACCTATCAGGAACTTTCTGATATATATTTATTCAGAGGCCATACTTTTCATTATCGCCATGCTACATCCTTCATTAACACCTTTAGTGTTCCGTAGTTATCTAAACAATTACATGATATCAAACTCTGGCACCTGAGATGTTTACTTCCTAAGAATGCTTGTAAATAGAAACTTCCAGATGTGTAGTCATCAGAAACTAAGCTCAAATATTAACAATATTGAGAAGCAAAATAATACTCTACAAATTCTAAGGCTGGGCTTTGATTCTTCTAAAGCACACTGAATTATGCCATGCCCATGAGTCTTTACATTAAGAGACTCCAAATGACATCGCAGTCAAAAATCTACAATTGTGTTATTCAGTGATCAGCAGCCTGCACCTCGAGCAATGTCTTCATGCCTTCTTAGAAGTAGAAAAGGCTGGAAATAGTGGACAAAATTTAAAATATAGAAAAATAAAATCATAAGTGGAAACTTACTTACAAAAGGAAGTCCAACTAGCACTGGTGTTTCAACACCTTAGATTTCACTGAAGTTCAGTTTGGGGTAATAAGAATCCTACTGAAATAATGTTTATACCATTTGAGTTGAGCATAATTGCAGGAATTTTCAACTGCTGTAGCTGAGGATGCCAGCAGTGCTATTTTAACTAATAGAAGCTAGGCTTTGCCAGTTTAAAGCTGCAAATATTAAAATCAGATAGGATGATGTTTAGGAAGTAATTGAACAGAGTATTCTTTATTATCTCATGTTTGAAAGGACAAGCATTCTCCACCACCCACCGAGTAGATTTCTGAATATATCCAGATTAGTGTTGCCCCTATACGTAGTAGGTAACTGTTCCACCTATGACCTTGAGGTACCATCTCCAAGGGCATGGCCTCAGGGCTAGCTTAAGACCAGAGGGTCACATACTCCTCAATCTCTTCTCTCCCTTGTGGGCTTGGACGATGTGCACTGACTCCAGCTGCAGAAGCAGTGTGGGTCTGGTCATCAGCCTTCCAGGACTCTGTGATGGATTTGCCTTATCCTGTTTAGTGAGCTGTTCTCCCCAATTTATATCCTAATAAATTCCCTAATACTCCTTAAGCAGACTCCTGTGGATTTCTCACTGTACCTATAGGTCATTTAAAAACTAACAAAAGAGATTAAATATGTGTCTGTGCTAATTATTCTTTTAGTTGTGAGAGCTGCTCTCACAAAACATCCCAAATTAGGTGATGGTCTTAGGGACAGGAAAGTTCAAGACCAAGGTGTTGTCAAACTCAGCATGTCGTGTGCCATGTGCTTCCTTTCTTAGATATTTACTCTCTCTGCAACTTCACATATGCAAAGGGTCTAGAAGCTCCTTCCAGCCTTTGACACTAACCCCACATATCATGACCTAGTCACCCCAAAGAAACGACCTCTTTGCACCAACCTATTGCAGATTAGATCTCAGCATACAAATTTGAAGAGGGGCAACAAACTTTCAAGTACAATGCATGCAAATAGCATGCAATACCAATAGAAATAAAGGACTCATGTACTAACATCAGCCAGCAGCCTAGCGGAACACATCCTGTATGCCAGAGTGGATTTCTTTTTTTTTTTTTTTTTTTTTTTTTTTTTTTTTTCACACTTCAAATTCACTTCCAGGACTTTCATTGGCTCCGGAATTTCATTCTGATGTGTTGACATGTGGAATTCTTTTTTTTTTTTTTTTTTTTTTTTTTTGGTTTTTCGAGACAGGGTTTCTCTGTGTAGCTTTGTGCCTTTTCCTGGAACTCACTTGGTAGCCCAGGCTGGCCTCAAACTCACAGAGATCCGCCTGGCTCTGCCTCCCAAGTACTGGGATTAAAGGCGTGCACCACCACCGCCCGGCGACATGTGGAATTCTTTTATTCATTTTTTTCTTACTACTGCCAATTTATTTATTTTTTAATTTTATAATTAATTTGATTTTACATATTAGCCATGGATTCCCCTGTCCTCCCTCCTCCCACCCCCCCTCCCCCCAATCTAACATAGCAAAAGAACAGCCATTGTTTGTAGCATCAAGGAAAGCCAGCCTGACTGGAATGCTGCTGTACCCCTAAGTGATCTGCTGATATCTGTGCTCAGAATGCTGCTCTCATCGGATGCCTTCCTTCAGTTGAGCCATGCCCACTCTGATGTTGAGAAAACATGCACACTTCATATGCAAGATACAATAGGAGCAGAGCTTGCTCCCTGGATTTGATCAGAGGTTATTTATGAATGTTGAGCAGTGCAAAATTGCGGTTATGTGCAGATCCTCATTAATTACACCTCATACTATGTCTGCAAGAGGAAATGCATTTTGACATTCAATGTTCTTTCTTCACAATTATTTGGATTTCTGCTGCATGGGAATAGAAAACAGGTCATTATGCCCATAGTTCAAATAGCAAGATAGTTTGTGTCAGAACTGTGAAGAGAGACAGTAATTCCCGTCTGTTTAAGGTTCTACAGGAAAAAAAAAATGCTGCTTTCTTTGTAAATGTGAGGTGCTGGAATGCTGTGACTTCTTTGAAGTAGATTGTGCTAAGGGTAGTTCTACAGTTACAAACCACCTAAGAGTCCTAGACTCTATCAATTTAACTTCTTCTCAGTAAAAAAAAATAAATCTCACAGTGACTGGAGATGTGGCTCATCAATCAAGAGTGCTTCTTACTCTTCCAAAGCACATGAGTTCAGATTCTAGAACCCATTTTAGGTGGCTCACAACTGTCTGTAACTCCAATCGTGGGCATACTTTCCTCTTCTGGGCATTAAGGGTCATCTGTAACACAGATAGCATCCCCTCACACGGGTACAGACACACACATAAAGAATATTAAAAACTAAACCTTTTTAAAAGAAATAAAATGAATTCCATAAATCAGAAGCAAGGATAGAACTCTGTAATCACAGCAAGAGTTTGGAAGGGAAACAGCAGAAGACCAAGCCCCCTCCCACCCCCATGGCATAAGATCTGATTCGTTGTTCATGAGGCTGTGGAATTTGGTTGATGTTTGAATGGCACTTTTGCCCAAGGTGCTTCTATACCCGCCTCTGATCACCAGCTCTTCTCTGTGTTCTAATTTTAAAAATGGGGGAAAGAATCACCCCACACAACAGGGGCTCACATGGGAGGTTTATTAGAAGAGGACAGAGAAGGGCAGAGAAGAGGGCAGAGACCAGTCCCTGGGAACAGGAGCTGTGGAAGAGCAAGAGACTGGAGGTGTGCAAGGCCCACTTTTCATTTTGTTTTATTTTTGATGGTTATTGTGTCTGATTCTTTTTTATTAAAAACATTTTTATTCATTTTACACACCAACTACAGATCTCCCTCTTCCCTCCTCCTGCTCCCCCAGTCCCTGCCTACCTCACCACCACCACTCATCCACCCTATAAAAGGTAAGTTCTCCCATGGGGGCACAGCAAAGCTTGGTAATTCAGCTGAGGCAGGACCCAGCCCCTCCCCACTGCCCCGAGGGTGAGCAAGGTGTCCAACCATAGGTAATGGGATCCAGAAAACCAGCTCATGCACCAGGGATAGATTCTGATCACACTGCCAGGGGCCCCTCAAACAGACCCAGCTACACAGCTGTCTTCCATAGGCAGAGGGTCTAATCTGGTCCCATGCAGGTTCCAGAGCTGTGGTCTAAATGAGTTCCTATGAGCTTGGTTCAGATGTCTCTGTAGATTTCCCCAGCATGATCTTGACCTCCCTTGCTCATATAATCCCTCTTCTCTCTCTTCAACTGAACTCCTGGAGCTTGGCCTGGTGTCTGGTTGTGTATCTCAGCATCTGCTTCCCTTAGTTACCGGATGAAGGTTCTGTGATGACAGGGTATTCACCAATCTGGTTACCAGGGTAGGCCAGTTCAGGTACCCTCGCCACTATTGCTAGTAGTTTAATCTGGGGTCATTCTTGTGGATTCCTGAGAATTAGGTTTCTCCCTTACCCCATAATGTCTCCCTCTATCAAGGTACATTTTCATTGCTCTCCCATTCCATCACTCCCCCAGCTCAACCATTCCTTTCCCTCATGTTCTCATCCCCTATTCCCTCCCCTTATTCTCCCTCCCCCTCATCTCCAGTTTGCTCATAGAGATCTCCTCTGTTTCTCTTTCCCAAAGTGATCCGTATGTCCCTCTTAGGTCCTCCTTGTTTCCTAATTTCTCTTGAGCTGTGGGTTGTAGTCTAATTATCCTTCGCTTTACATCTAGTATCCACTTATGAGTAAGTACATACCATGTTTGTCTTTTTGAGTCTGGGTTACCTCACTCAGGATGATATTTTCTAGTTCCATCCATTTGCCTGCAAATTTCATGATGTCATTGTTTTTATAGCTCAGAAGCTGAGTAATGCTTCATTGTGTATATGTACCACATTCCCATGCTCATAAACACTTAGAACTAACATAATAAAAATGGCAATCTTACCAAAAGATTCAATGCACTCCCCATCAAAATCCCAACACAATTCTTCACAGACCTAGAAAGAATAATATTCAACTTCATATGGAAAAACAGAAAACCTAGGATAGCTAAAATAATCCTTTACAATAAAGCAACCTCTGGAGGCATCACCATTCCTGACTTCAAGCTCTGCTATAGCAATACAAACTATTGGTGAAATTATTAAGGCCACCCCACATAGTTAAAAGGGAGGTTTATTTAGTGGCGTAACTTACAAATGAAGGGATAAGTAGGTTGCAGGGTCTGGGGAAGGTGTGTCGCAGTCCGGCGGTGTTCTCTGGAGAACTCTGCACGGTCTACCTCCGCTGTCCAGGGTCCAGGAACAGAGATCAGTGTCGCATCTGGATCTCAGGTCTTCAGGGTCCTCTCTTGGCCCAGCCTTGTAGGCGTGACAGTTACCAAAGCCTCAATGGAGGTTGAAACTTCCAGACCAAAGCTGGAATGGCTACCCACCACAAAAAAACAGCTTAGTATTGGCATAAAAATCAACATGTGGACCAATGGAATCAAATTGAAGATCCTGACATTAATCCACACACCTATGAACACCTGATTTTTGACAAAGAAGCCAAAACTGTACAATGGAAAAGAGAAAGCATCTTCAACAAATGGGGCTGGCATAACTGGATGTCACCATGTAGAAGACTGTAAATAGATCCATATCTCCACCATGCATAAAATTCAAATCCAAGTGGATCAAGGCCGGCCTTTTATAAGGGAAGGTAGTGATGCACACAGGGTGTGCTCTTGGTGGCTGCAGCTGAGGACAGACCCTGTCAGGACCCTAAGGGTAGCCCAGTACAACTAAACACTACACTCTGCCTGCCTCGTGTCTCAAAACTCAAATGCTCTTCCCATTTTTGATGTCACCTTTGTAGGTCTCTTTTTCTCTGCTTTTTTTCCTTGAAGCTGCACACATCTGAATTCTAATACCACAAACATAGCATGTAATAATACTCACATTTGAGTCTTAGGGTGTTTATTTCTATGAAGAGACACCATGACCATGGCAACTCTTATAAGGAAAACATTTAATTGAGGCAGCTCCCTTACAGTTTCAGAGTTTCAGTTCATTATCATTATGGCAGGGAGCATGGGAGCAGGCAGGCAGACGTGATACTGGAGAAATAACAGGAAGCTGACTGACTCAGTGGGCAGTATTCCAAACACAGGGAACTTCACAGTGACACACTTCCTCCAACAAGGCCATACCCACTGCAACAAAGCCAGATCTCCCAATAGTGCCACTCCCTGTGAGATTATGAGGACCAATTACATTCAAACTACTACAAAGTAGTTTTTAATTTATGTACCCTGTTCAAGGACCTGTATCTGAGGTGAAAATTTAAATTTATTTTAAAATTCAAATTTATGAATTTGGAATGTGTACACATATAGCTGGTTATTCAACTCTCTCTCTCTCTCTCTCTCTCTCTCTCTCTCTCTCTCTCTCTCCTTCTCTCTCTCTCTCTCTCTCTCTCTCTCTCTGAAACTTTTTTTCAAGCCTCAGGAGCAAATCATAAACCCCATGAAACTGTATTTCTTAAGGAAACTGTCTCTGATTCAGTCTAGAGTCACACTTAAAAATAGAACACGGTATTTACTTAGTAAATTGTGGTTGAAGTTAATTAAAATCATCTCTGATTTAATCAATGATCATATGGCATTGATGAAGAATCCTTGTCATCAATTAAGGTTAGAAGTCTAAACAGAAGGGAAAATCCCTGTAAAATGCACTTTCTTTTTTTATTAAATATGAAATTGTTTTTGAATTGTTAGTGCAACACAGATTAGTTGCAAAGGCAAGAAGATGAGAGCCAGGGCACAATCACACTATAGAACAGCAGACGAGAAAGCACCTGCTGGTGGGCACCACTGAGTCTTAGAAGACAGTTTAGATTGTTAGTGTTTCTTGGACTTGGCTTTTCAGTAGCATACTGCAAGTGAGAAAGGGGTGGCCCTTCCCCTCTTCTTCTGCTTTAGAAGTGCCCAAGACTGTTTCCAGTATAGGAGTAACAGCTGGCCGCGGCAAGAGATTTGGAGAAAGCAAGTGTGTGGCATGTGTAGCTATTATGGAAGGGGAGTTCCTCTCCCTGATTCACATTAGGATTTATTAAGTGAAACTTTCTCCAAACACAGGAAGGGATTCTGAAAGCTGGACACCTCTAAGAACAGTATACAAGTTCTATTCTTGTTCCATGTTGTTATTCCACAGGAATCCTCTGCCTGTCAGCTCCCACACAGTGTTTTACTTGGGATGGGGCTAATTTCCAAAGTGAGGAAGTCAACCTCTCTATTACAAAAGAATGTCTTATGTCAGAATCTATAGTTCCTGCCCAAGTCTCAATATGATGGTAGGTCCTTAATGTTTTCCTGGACAGATAGATACTCTACTCCTCCAGGTGAATGTTACCCGGGATCCTTTAAAATGGGCCTTTTGAAACAACCCAATATAAAGTTAAAAGGTTCATTTCATCTTCTTGGTGGAGGTCCAAAAATTGTTCCTCTTCTTGACTTCACATCGGTGTCCTTCCCTCCTTGACCACCGAGCAGTTTTCAGAGAGGATCTTACTTAAGTTGTACTCTTAGACAAAGAAAGCTGTCATTTTGATGCATCTGGAATTGAGATGGGGTGGTTGCTGAGTATTGGCTGGTGATCATCCTTAACTTCCTTCCTGCAATACAGTTCCTAAAAAAGCTTCTATTTGATTTGAGTTTTACTTGGTGCTTAGGATCAAACCTCAGGCTTTGTACATGCTTATCATAGACTCTACTATGAGTGTCATCCCTGAAAATTGTCAGTCTTTAATTGCTGTAGTCTGTTTTCTACAGTAGAGAGTATATAGTATGAAATCAGTCAATCATATATACATGCGTGTTTATATATGCATGCATGCTCGTGTGTGTGTGTGTGTGTGTGTGTGTGTGTGTGTGTGTGTGTGTGTGTAAGCCAGAGGTTGTCATAATGTGTCTGCCTCAATCATTTGCCCACATCAATTTTTTGAGGCAGAATCATTCACTGAACCTGGAGTTTATCACTTTGTCTGGACTAACTGGCTTACAGGCTCCAGGGGTCCCCTGTCTCCAACTTCCCAGTGCAGAGATCATGGTCATATGTCTCTGTGCTAGACTTTTACATGGATTTTGAGCATCTAAAGTCAGTTTTTCAGGCATATATGTCAAGTATTTTACTAACTCAATCATCTTCCCAGCACTAAATTTATATATATTTTTTTCAAAATTAGGAGACAGTGTAGAGGTTTAGAAAAACCCAGATTTGAGGGTGGAAGGGTAAGGCAGATTTTAATTTAATTTATGACAAAACTGTGTGGTCATTGAACACACAGGTAATGATAATGAACCTCATGTATTTATTCACCTGTTAAGTGGAGGTAATAGTTCCTACCTTGCAGATTTGGAACAAAAATAAGATGAGATTATGTAAGGAATGTGACTGGTTCATCTTGAGTGCTCCATTAAATGAACATCCATGAATGTTCTCATTCATGTTAGAGTAGTGATTATTAAATGTGAAGTCAGTGAATGAATGAATGGGTGTTATGAGAAATTCCATGGAAATAGAAATTGCCCTCACTTGTGTGTTTCTGATGATTTGGGTCATTTGAGGTATTGAGTTGTGGAGAGTAACAACACTGAAGTTTGGTCATGAGCTACATCCTCATGGCTTAACCATGAACTATGTTGGGCAACCAAGAGCAATGACAACCTGTGTTGTTTTGAAGACCTCTGGGGCCTCCCCAACTTTTAAATCATAGGGAGGTATCCCATGCCTTGTCTTAAAATTTTCATTTAATAATCCATGTCCTCTGGGAGCTGCATTGTTTACTCATATAGGATCATTCCATTTTAATTATTTTTTTCAAAACAGGGTTTCTTTGATAGCCCTGGCTATCTTAGAACTAGCTCTGTAGACCAGGCTGGCCTTAAATTCGCAGATATCTGTCTGTCTCTGCCTCCCAAGTGCTGGGAGTAAATGCATGAACCACAACTGCCTGGACCATTTTAACTTCTTCTTCTTTTTTTTTAATTTTTTTTTTTTTTTTAGGTAACGAGTATAAATGTATTTTCTTGGATGGCTTTGAGTCAATAATCTTCAGCTCCCAAAGAAATAAACCCCTTTTCTTTTTTTTAAAGGAAGGTTTTTTTCTTTCTTTTCTTTTTTTTTTTTTTTTTTTTTTTTTTTTTTTTTTGGTTTTTCAAGACAGGGTTTCTCTGTGTAGCTTTGTGCCTTTCCTGGGACTCACTTGGTAGTCCAGGCTGGCCTCGAACTCACAGAGATCCGCCTGCCTCTGCCTCCCGAGTGCTGGGATTAAAGGCGTGCGCCACCACCGCCCGGCTAAAAGGAAGGTTTTAACATGGTAAAATTACATATAACAAAACAATTATCGAGCAAGAATTACAGTTACAATATTAAAGATGTCCTATCTATCTTATATTTGTGAGTTTAAAGTTTTATATCTAACTTATCTTTTATCATAACTGAGGAAATTACAACTATCTAGTCTTTAACCACATCAAAGACCTGAGAAGGAATATAATGGTACCTGAGAAATGATAGATGGATGCAAGCAACTATCGGGAATCTTGCAAGAGTAGACCAAGATAGCTGGCAGCCTGGACAGTCACCTCATGTTTCTCAGCATTGTTGGTGCATTCAAATTGGCTACAGGCCTAGAGTATCTGATAGACCATTTTCAGAAGCAGGAATTCTGAAAGACCATCTTACCCTGTCTTGGCAGAGTACAGTGGTCGCTTTACCTGTGTCCCGCTTGTCCAGAAAGGACAGTATTGCATTTGTACTGTCAGCTGTCAAGGCAAGGGCAGTTCTTTGCCCAGTAGGCCATTTTGGGCCAAGAAGACAAACTTCCCAATGGAAATGTCTTAGAAGCCCAACATTCTCTCGGGATCAAATTAGTGCAGTCAGGAGCAATTGTGTCTCATGTCAACAGAATTCTAAGTTATTTAAATGCCATATTCTCTAGGTCTATGAAGTGTTTGAAGATTACCTATCTATCTGAAATATATCTATGTATACCTAGAAGACTTAACTAACATGGCTACAAATATGATTATCATAGATGACTAATTATTAATCTATTTTTAATTATCCATTACAATTTTAAATGCTATCTCAGTCAGTAGAGCATGAGACTCTTAATCTCAGGGTCGTGGGTTCGTGCCCCATGTTGGGCGCCAGATATAGGTGAAATTATTTTGGCCACTCCACATAGTTAAAAGGATGTTTTTTTAATGGCGTAACTCACAAATTAAGTGATAGGTAGGTCGCAGGGTCTGGGAAAGATGTATCGCAATCCAGCAGTGTTCTCTGGAGCTCTGCTTGGTCCACCTCCAACGTTCAGGGTCCCGGCACAGAGAGAGCGCACAGAGAGAGCGCTGGCCCATCCAGCTCTCAGGTCTCCAGGCACCTCCCCTGGCCCCACCTCGTAGGCGTGACAGTTGCCAGAGTCCCAATGGGGGTTGCAACTTCCAGATCCAAGCTGGAATGGCTACCCACTACATGTGCCGGTTGTGTAGAAAGCAAAGAATACTTCATGGAGATCACAGCATGCACAATATTTGATGTGATGTTTCCTGTGTGCCATCCTCAGCTTGTCTGCTCAAGTCATAGAAAATACTAAGAGATGTGTGCAGGTGTGTTTTTGGGGAAAGGAAGGAGGAGGAAAGAAGGCAAGTGGGAGGAGAGGAGAGAGAGAAAAGTTGATTAGTTGGTTGATTGATTGATTGATTGAAGGAAGGAAGGAAATGGTCTGTGTCACTACTGAAGTGAATGTTTTAGATACTGCCTTTCATTGACTGGGTATGGCCCATTCATATTATAGAAGACAATCATCTTTACTCTGATTCTACTGACTTAAATTGCTAATCCTCTTGAAAATAATCTTTACAGAAGCATCTAGAATAACACTTGACTAAAAATGTGACTACTGTGACAATTCTACATGCCAGGCACTCGGGTTTTCCTGTAATAGACAAAGAAACTTAATCTTGCTCATACAACAAAATGATCAGCCTTCTTATAAAGCTAACACAGTTTTTCTTGTTAATCATCAGTTGGGAGAAATCAGGAAATGAGTAAAGGGGACACTACATGTCCTTGGCTCTGTATCATGATTTGATGGAAAGCCCTTTAAACAGAATCACATAAGGCTTGTAGAATTAAGTCACTAGCATAAAGTGTCATTCTTTATTACACATACTAGGAGAATCTACACTTCTCATAACATTTGTTTCTTAACTATCCACCATAAAACTTCTTTATTATAGAGTCCATAAAGTATTTGAACCTCCTAAATTCAACTCTTGAAGTAGCCATTAAGTGCCTACATTGTGCACATTTGTAATGTTATTAATAGCAATTATGATACCAACTCAAGCCAGCAAGCAGAGGACAGCACACAATGAAATATCACCTTAAATATCCTATATACTGTTATCTTCTCCATAAAGTACTTTCTGCCTTCTACACAGCAGCACACATGAAGTTTACTCCTTCTCCTTTATTTACTGAAACCAGTTTTTTTTTTTGGGTGATAGAGGATCCAGGGAAAGGGACAGGTATAAAGTGATTCTCATTGTCACAGCCATTATCCTAGACTGTATCTCATGTCAAGTAACCACTCAGTTTTTCCCGTGTGGTCAGTAAATTAAGCCTAATTTAGCTTGTGGTTAGTTTTTATATAGCTTGAAAGCTTAATTTTTTTAACTTCTTCAAGAGCTGTAAAATGGATGGGGAAAAAATTGAAAAATATGACAGAAAGCATTTGTGGACACAGACCCTAAAATATTTACTATCTGGACTTTTATATAACAAGTTAGCAAGTGTGCTAGGCACTGGCCTTGGAGACAGAGTACAAAATCCACTGCAAGGCATTCAAGAGTGCACACATTATGAAACCAAACTGAGAGACTAAACATACTTGAGATGTCACTTATCCCGACACGCTGCTTTCTGCCTCTATCATCTGTATTCAGCTGTCCATCACGAGACAGCTCAAGCTCATCATCTCTACAAAACTCCATCTGGTGATTCAGTCTCCTAGGAATTCCTTCTTGGGAACTCCAGCAGGCATCTGTGTTTGCTCCACTCAGGCATAGCCATGCCCCATCCTGTCTTCTGTTTTTATGTGACTCTGTCTCCTTGACATGAGTATATGTCTCTCACACCGTTTTCTTCTAACAGAGTCATGCAGAACAAGAATTGTTAGTCAAGAATTTCTGGGACCTGGAAGTCACTGATAGTTTATAAGCAATAGCTGATGAGCATCATTCAAGAAGACCTGCTATTAATGGTCAGACCTATACATGCTCTAATTCTTCATTAAACCTCCCAGAATTTAGATGATACTTCATTATTCTAATTTTATGCATGAGATTGAGGATGTTTGTCTCATTACTAATAACATTTCTATGAATTAGGTAATATACCCATTTTATGTCAGCACTAATTCACTAGGTGTTTATTCAGCTCTTAATGTGTGCCAAAGAGTGAAAGAGTGAACAACAAAGATAAAGTGCTCTGAGACAGTGATAGATACTGGATTTAAACTGCACTGTGGTTCTAGACACTATACAACATCATGTGCTAATACTTTCTTATAACAACAACGACAAAATGAGCATAGCTTTGATTAAAATAGCCATACTTGCCCTTGAAATATTAGAAAAGAATTGAAGTATATAGTATGCAAAGACCATAAGAACCAGGGCAGAGATGGGTCTGGAAGAACAAACTAGAAAGGGGGTGGGAAGATAAACAATAATTCCAGTATTTACAATGAATTATATTTATGAAGATTGTGCTATTGTAATATGGAAAACTTTATAAAGACTTGACTGATAGTTACACTTAAAAATTCCTGTCACTCTACAAAGAATCCTTAATAATCTCTAGTTCCTGCAAAGATTACAAATTTTATGGTGTTCTTTTTGACTTTGGATTTAGCAATTATATCCTAGGTCAAAGACCAAAACCAAAGATAACAAAAGTGAAAATAGATACATTGGGCTAAATTAAATATTTTTTTGCATCAAAGTAAGTAATTAATGTAAAGAGTAAGTAGAAACAAGAGGAAATACTTGTAAATACGTGAAATAGAGTTAAATCCTTTGATATAAAAAGAACACATGCAGTTCAATGACACAAAGTGACCCACTTAACAAATAAGCAAGGAATGGGAATAAGTATTCTCTGAAGGAAATCTATGAATGACAAAAATAGCAGGCTCATGTGATCAACATCATTAATATTTAGCCCAATGCAAATCAAAGTCACACAAAGACAACCACCTCAAAGTTTTAAGGTGCCCACTGTTACAAATAATAAGAATAAATAATAATAATAACAGGGACTGGAGAGTTGGCTCAGCGGCTAAGAACAGTCACTACTCTTGCAGAGGACTGGATTCAGTTCCCAGCACCCTCATGACAGCTGTAATCCTCCTGTGATTACAGCTCTTATGGATCCACTGCTCTGTTTGATTACTGCAAGCACCGCGTGTGCATGGTGAACTTAACATTCATGTGCACAAAATACTAATACACATAAAATAATAAATAAATCTTTCAATAATGATGACCAGTGTTGTCAATGACCAAGAACTTGACCCTTTTATCAGTGTTGACAGGAGTGAAACATGGTACAGTCTGGCAGTTTCTCAAAAAGTTAAAAGTAGGATTACTATGAGAGTCAATTATAACCTTAAAGAACTTAAAATCAGAATTTAAAGAGTCATTTTTACACATACTTTCAGAGCAGCATTATATCCCAATAGATCCAATAGATAGAAACAACCTAAGTGTTCATTGATGATTGAATCAGAGCAGCATTATATCTCAATAGATAGAAATAACCCTGGTATCCATGGATGACAGACAATATGCAGTAAATGGATGCGATGATTGTCAGTCAGCCTTAAAAAGGAATTGATACATGACACAACATGGAGTCATGTTGAACTCATTGTGATACATAAAAATTAATCCCGACACAGAAATATAACCATCTTATAATTAAACATCTATAAAACATCTCAAAGAGTTTCTGTTCATAGAGACAGAAAGTAGTAGTGGACACTGGCAAGTTGTAAATGGAGAGGAGAGAGTTGTTTAATTGGCAGAGAGTAAATCTTGCAGTAGCACAAAGTTCTGTATTTGGTTTATTCAACAAAATTAATGTATGTTGGCTGGGAATAGATTACTCAACCCTCTGCAGGTACCAGAATGCACTGGTGTTCTATTTCTTTATGCATAATGACACAGCATTTACATCTAACCTGTGCATATCTTCCAGCAGACTTACATCTGTTCTAGGTTATTATGACTCCTAACACAATCCAATTACCTTCTGAATCCTCATTATGTTATTTGGAGTCAATAACAAGGGAAGTTGTCTGCGTACATTGATATAGATGCAACTTCTCTTCTGACTTATTTTGGACCCAAGGAGGGTTGAATCAAAGATGTGGGACCTATAGATGTGGATACTCAGTGATACTGAGCATTACCAGGCTGCAAACATAAAATGACCTAGGGAATAAGAATTATGGAATCTATAACAATTTTTTTTACAGTTATATATATACTTAGTCATGTGTGTATGGTGTGCATTTGGGTGTAAAGGTTGATGCTATAACGTGTAGAGGTCAGAGGACAACTTCCAAGAGTTAGTTTTCTCCTTCTACCATGTGGGTTCCTGGTATCAAACTCAGATCCTCAGCCTGGTGGCAAGCTCTCTTACCCACCCAGTCATCTCTTTGACCCTACAATTGTTATTTTTTTTAATAAAATAAAGTCAATAGAGTTCTTTTATTTCAACACTGAAAGTATTTTCACCAAATTCACAATACTTGAAGTGATTATTTGAAGCTTAAAAAGCCAGCACCACTTAAACCAAGGATTCTTAAACTCGACCAGAGGCTCAGGCACATGAAAAATGTTAACATCTGTTTGTTTTTCACACCTGTGAAATGCTGAAAGGTTAATGCATTCTCCGCTTAGGTAAAGAAGTTGTAAGTTTCGGGAAATTCTTTTCCTGTCTCTGGCAAAGGGCTTTGCTTGCACTGAGATGAAAATACTGAACATCTCATCATTTATGAGTTCACTTCAGTTTTTCATCTCTTGCCTTTTCAATGTCATGGAGAAATTACTTGGAAATTCTAGCTTTCTTTTGTTCTAGGAGATGGGGCTATGAGAATTTGGAGGACATGGGATAGATGTCATTTGCTACTGTCTCCAATGTAACCAGAAACCCATGGTCACAGCCACTGAGACTCATGGAGTGTTTGAAATGACTGCAGTGCATCAGATCATCCAGATTCTCAGGCCACAGAATAATCAGATCATCAACTATTTAACTGTCTGACTGGAAACCACAAGGGCTTAATAACGTTGGGTAAGGACTCTGTGTTTCTCATTTAGAGAGACTTTAAAAAGTTGGAGAAATAGCTACACATATGAAAAGCTAAGTATCCACGCTGAACTAAGAAAAAAAATAGGGAAGAGGGGACTTGCATGTTGACTTGCATTTTTCCCTGCAGAAGAGATTGACGAGAAAAGCTGTTTTCTCAGGCTGGACTCCAAGAAGTTATAAAAGATAAATAGCACACCAGAGGCTGGGAACAGCAGAGAGAGGTGTTAGAAGGGCAGGACCAAGGGCACAGCAGCGACAGTGAGAGGATGGCTCTCTCCTAATGTCCTGTCAACTAACTTTAAAATTGGATGGCAACAATTCTATATTTCAAAATATATGGGAAAGATGATTTTTGGATGTTTCCAATATTTAAAAATTGATAAATGGTTAATGTGATGGATATTCCAATTTTCTTGATATGAATATTACACAGTGCATACATGTGTTGAGATAGTATGCCATCTGCCATAAATATGTGGAACCACATGTGAGTTTGAAATAGAGATACGTGTGTAGGGAAGGAGACACTAGACGAGTCGGTCACAGTGGGGATGACGTTATGTCCAAGTGAAGTAGAACCCACCCTAAAAGTGCTTTTACTGTCGTGAACAAGGGAAGCTGCAGCTGTTTTGTGTGTGAGGTTCAACGCTGTTGATCACTGCACGCTACACAGGCAGACCCCAGAGCAGTGAGTTATCTGCCCTGTCATGCCGTCAGGAGCACTAAGGCTGGACACGGCGCAGGAGCGAAGCTGGAGGTCAACAGGGTTTTACCTATGGGCTAAAGGACTGTAGAGAAGAAACGGCATGAAGAGAGGTGGGTGACAGTAGACGGAGTGGATGAAAGCTGTGGGGACAAGGGACATAACTAGGACTTTAGACAGGCGTGGCCAGTCTTTAGAGACAGAGTGGCAAGGCCTGAGCTGCAGAGGTCTGCTGATAGGAGAAAGGAGGCTTTGCACAACTGTTCGGCTCTCCCGAGCCTGACTCTCCTTGCCTATGCACAATGGTAGCACTATTTTCCTCTTACATTTGTGGTCAAGGTCAAATGAGGTGACATTATGTGCCTTTCACCCAAGGAATTACAATAGAGGAAGATAGATTCCAAATAGGGAAATGTCCCTTCCTCTAATTCTCTAGACTCCAGAAATTGCAGAATTTCTCTTTGATGGTGCTCAATCACTATTGCGTTAACCAAAGGCGTATTAGTTAAATCTTCATTATCTGCTCTATCCCTTCATTCATTTAGTAAACAAACATGTCTCCAAGGGTCCTTCCTTTCAGTTCCCTTAAAACAACTGCCATTTTCTCAGACTTCAAGAAAAATTACGTTTTTTTCTAGTTCCATCTATTTGCCTGCAAATTTCATGGTGTCATTGTTTTTTACTGTTGTGTAGTACTCCATTGTGTATATTTACCACAATTTCTTTATCCATTCTTCAGTTGAGGGGCATCTAGGTTATTTCCAAGTTCTGGCTATTATGAATAATGCTGCTATGAACATAGTTGAGCAAGTGTCCTTGTGGTATGATTGAGTATTGCTTGGGTATATGCCTAAGAGCGCTATTGCTCGGTCTTGAGGTAGATTGATTCCCAGTTTTCTGAGAAACCACCACATTAATTTAGACCAATAACTGTGGAGCCTCCATGGGACTGGACTAGGCCCCTGAATAAGTGAGACAGTTGTGTAGCTTGATCTGCTTTAGGGACCTCTAGCAGTAGGATCAGGATCCATCCCTGGTGCATGAGCTGGCTTTTTGGAGCCCAGTACTTATGGGATAGCTTTGATGCACGGGAGGGGCTTGGTCCTGCCTCAGATGAATGTACCAGGCTATACTGACTCCCCATGGGAGGCCTTACCTTGTTGGAGGAGGGGATGGGGGGTGGGTTTCAGGGAGAGGCTAGAGGGACAGGAGGAGGGGAAAGGGGGATCTGTGGTTGATATGTAAAATGAACAAAAAAATTCTTAATAAAAAATTACAAAAAAAGAAATAGGCAAAAACAAGTTCAAAAATTATGTTTTGAACAAAAATGGGATTTTCTTTTTAACAAACAAAAACTTGAGTGGAAATGTTCATGAAATGAGGAGGAAAGAATGAGTCCTATCTAGGGAACTGTGATCTAAAGGTGAAGGAGTGCTCATCCAAGAAAAGAAAAAGAAAAAAAAAAAAAGGAGGGACCATAGTCAGGCAAAAACAACAGCTTAGAATAAAAGGAGACTTACTCATGGGGAGAAAGGCATCATAAACTCGCCTCCACTAGATATCAAGGGACAAGAGGAAAAGAGAAATAGGAAGATGAGAGAATAAGCAGGACATTGGAGGAGTTGGAAGTTTCCAAACATTTATGTGTAGTCATCCAAGAGTTTTCCCAAAGTAAACATCTTCATATTTGCTCTTCTAGGAAAGTGCTCCAACTGTACTGGGCAAAATGGATCAGAAAGGCCAAGGTCTATTAGGCATTTGCAGCAAGTTCATTGCAGAAAACGCGTGACTTATGTGCTTGATCTGGAGGTGACTGTACCAAATCAAAAGTCTGGCATGTAATGTTGTACGTGCCTTAATCTGTATATAGCATGACGTGTTGAAGACATTCCATGCTTAGTATGTTAGTCAAGGTCCTCTATAAAACCAGAACCTATAGGGGGTCCAGAACCTGGAGGGGGAAGGCAGGGAAGCAGGGAGGGAAGGGGAGGAGACTTTAACAGTAGATACCTTACAAAACTGGGAATTCCTGTATCAGATAATGTTGAAATGCAGCAGAAAGAAAATGAAACTCTGCGTTTAATTTCTTCAGTCTCAGTCAGGAAGTCACATCAGGACCAAACAGCCCAACCACATCTCATTCCATTCACAGTAGTTTTTGAAGTGTCGGTTTACATAGCTACCCAGATGTTAGCCACTTATCAGGGTTGGATTATGGGTAGGAGTAGTGGTGATGTCCCCATCTCTCCACAAAGACATCATGTTATGGCCTCTCAGGGCCTTTGCATGGCTAGAGGTGGAGTCAATGGAGTCCCCAAATGAACCCTCAACATGCTGTTCCTCCTGTACTATCCTGATGTAAAAATAGGTGCTACTCAGAGGTTTCAGAGCAAAAACTAAAAGGATGTGTGCATGCATGGTGAGGGAGATTTAGGTGTGGCCATTTGTTTAAAACTCTGAAATTTGTATAATGAAGATTCAAAAGAAAGTGCTGCAGACCTAATCCAAACTCTGTCAGCCATGAAGATTCAGGAAGGTGCTGAAGCCATAGTTAAAGACCAAAGGACAGCAATGGGAATGCAGAAAACAAAATGACAGACTCCTTGGCAGCTGCAGCCAGAGGACTGAGTCTGAGGAACCCTGAGTAAGGCCTTATAATGCAGAACAAAGATCTGAACACTCACGGCTTCCTGTCACGTGGCTTTCATCTTGGGCAGTGAGTATCTCAAAGTATGGGGTGAACTAATCAAGCAAGAAATGTGCAATTATAGCAGAAGACAAGTCATTCCTCTTCATTCGTCATTTCACCTAGCAATGTACATCTCAAGTAAATGGCCATACTACCTAAGAACGATTTACTTTTTCTTATAATTACAAGTTAATTTAAAGACTAGCATTATTTTGTTTGTTTGTTGTTTGTTTTGTCCAAGCTTCCAATGCTTTTATGATAAGTTATGATTCTTTATCGGTTAAGGTAATGACTTATAGCGATGTTTAGACATCATTAGGTTTACTGAAGTTTCTTGGCTTAACGTTTACAGTACTGTCAATAGTCAATCATTCAAGGTTTTTCAAAGGAGAGGACATGTAACCAAACTATGCCTCAGAAATCAAAATATCCTTCAGATATTTCTTTTTAGATTGTTGTCAAGGACATAATTATAGTATCATGGCAAGAAAGATAAGAAACTTGATGATATAGTGAAGATGGAAAGGGAAAGTGAGGACAGATGGAGAAGGCATAGCAAAGCACAAATAGAACCTACTGGCTTGGCATGAGTAGACGGAGTCACTATTCCAAAACCAAAAAAGGGAGCCAGGTGGCGGACCAAGTATCTTGGGAGGAAATCCTGAGCTTCATTTCATAACAGCTAAATTAGTACTGTCAAAATGTAAACTGCTGAGAAGATGGCTCAGCGGGTGGGGTGGGTAAGGTTCTTGCTATCCAAATAGGAGAGCTTGAGTTTAAATATCCAGTACTCATAAGAATGCCAGGAATGTTTGCAACAACAACAACACCATGGTGGACAAAAACAAGAGGCTCCCTGGGCCTTGCTAAAACCTCAGAGAACCTAGCTGTCAAGCCTAACTGATCTCTCCCAATTATACATCTGATGGAGCAGTGGTTCTCAACCTCCCTAATCTGCAACCCTGTAAGACAGTTCTTCCTATTGTGATGACCCCCCCAATCATAAAATTATTTTCATTGCTACTTAATAATTATGATTTTCTACTGCTATGAAAGGTAATGGAAATATCTGTTTGCCAATGGTTTAGGCAACCCCTGTGAAAGGGCCACTCAACAACCCCCGAGGGGTCATTAGAACAACTCTGATAGAGGATCACATTGCTCAACCCTCATGGGAGACATTTCTTGCAGTAGACATGAATTAACACACAGACCTGCAGCTGGACAATGCACAGAGAGTGAGATACGTTCGAGCACTCAGCTCTAAACGGGATGTCAGCATCAAACCCCTGCCCTCAAGGTTCAGGAATCTATGCAGAAGGAGAGGACACAGATTGAAAGCGCCAGAGGGGATGGATGAATCCAAAGAAACAGCCTCTTACAGGCCCAAGAGAAGAGATGCACATATGCGCTCACAGATACTCTGGCAGCCTGCACATGACCTGCACACTTTCAAAGCAGACAAAATCCCAGCATGGAGAAGAGAAAGTGGACAAACCCCATCGTGTCAGTTCTTACCCTGTGCCTCACCTCTTCGTCAGAATCTCAGAACAGTCATTCTGCACTGTCTCCTGTGGATGTCAAGCTGGTAGCCCACCGCCTCCAAGGGCAGGATGCCCCCCATATGCATTGTATCTCCTTTCCCGAAGCTGTCATCCCTCAATAACAGTCTTACCTAAAGGTTTTCTCTTCTTCCCAGTGATCTAAACTAGAAATCTGGAAGTCAGTCCAGGTCCCTGTACTTTCCACTGACCATAACAAAGAAGACACTAGGGTATGCCTTTTTAGTCACTTAAGCATGTCTTTTAAACTCTTTCTTTTCCATTTCAGTTGCCATTACCCTACTTACATCATAACTATCACTCGTCTATAACATTGTCCAACTGCATTAGGCTCCTAATGGATTGGGCCTCTTACCTTAAATATTGGCATCAACTGGTTTCTCGCTCCCAAACACATGCATTTCAAATAAACCTGCCAGAGGGATGGTTCCAAAAGGCTCATGTAACACAATTCCCATTCATAGACAGTCCTCCATACATCCTGCAAAAATCAAATATGCACAAATGCTGACATAAACGATACGCTGCAGCTG
Organism: Peromyscus leucopus; assembly: GCF_004664715.2. Classification (NCBI taxonomy): domain Eukaryota; kingdom Metazoa; phylum Chordata; class Mammalia; order Rodentia; family Cricetidae; genus Peromyscus; species Peromyscus leucopus. Next base: position 7,885,614 of record NC_051070.1, on the reverse strand, counting down.
GGCCTAGTGGTACAAGCCTGTGTGCCCAGCTCCTCCGGAAACCGACCCAAAAGAATCACAATTTAAAGCCAGTTGTTAGCTGTAGAGTGAGTTCAAAACCAGCCTAGGCAACTTAGTGAGGGCTAATCTCAACAGAAGCTTTGAAGAGGAGAGGAGGGCTGGAGACGGAACTCCTGCTGGCCCTAGTTTTGAGTCACAGCACAGCAAACAAACAAACATTTTCTATGACCTAATTGCTCCCTGACTTTCCAGTATTCTCCTTCCTTCTTCATGCCATATCCGACTCTCTTTTGTGACTAATAAAATGCTGTCACCATTTCTTTCTTGAGTTGCTTGCTACTTTCTGCTTGAATGCACCAGATGCTAGGGACAGTGTTTAATGCCAGAGATGCAGGCATGGATAAGGAACTCATTGAACACAGCCAATATTCATATATATTTGTGTTTAATGAATGCATGAGGAAGAGACTGTGAGATGTGTGGAAGATAATGGCAGAGAAGAAGGGGAAGCATAGGAGAGGAATTTAGCTGGTCTGTACGAGCAAGCACAGGGAATGAGGAGGAACTGTGTAACAGGGTGACCTTAGGATATTGGCTTACTGTGTGAACAGGATGGGAGAATAACTCTATCCCCCAAAAGTAGTCTCAGTACAGATAATAAAGAACATGCCATGCTCAAAACAATGGAGAGAATGTTTGATTGCACATACAGAAAGGGACACGAAGCACCAAGGAAGGATGAAGCTGAATGGGAAGGGCTAGAGGAGAAGCAAATGATTAAGCTGGAAACACACAGCCATGAGGAAAAATAATCAAAGGATTTGTACATAAGTTAGTCGTTTAGTTGTTGCTAAGAAAATGAAAAAACTGAATGGAGATATTTCCAGGGGATAGGCAGATATTAAGGGCTGGGCCGGAGGTGAGGATTAGCCATTGCAGATTGTTGCTGTGGCTCTACAATTAGGTGAGGGTGATTTGAGCAACATCCAAAACAGAAATGGGGGGGGGGGGTCCTGAGGCCAGCCATAGCTGATGAGCTATTGGCATTTGGTAGTTGCTGGGAGGAGGATTACTCTTCCCAAGGAGTGTGGCTACTTGTAGGCTCCCCATGCCTCAGTGCCATGTGCATATAGACAGCATTGATTGGACTCAATGTATTAATAAAATCTTAAAAGGAGAACTTGAAGTTGAGAGGAAGATGTGTTGGGGGAATTCCAACAGGATTTGGAGGGGAAGTGGGAATGGACATGATTGAGACATATTGTACTCATGTATGAAATTTTTAAAAATAAATGAAGTTTAAAAAAGAAATGGCTAATGGGAAAGTACGTGAGTGCTGTAGACTAAATGTTTTATGCATACACACACACACACACACACACACACACACACACGTAGCATGAATCTTAAAAAGTTCTTATTAATAAAATCAAACCTGAGGCCAGTTATTGGGGTGAAATGCTGGAAGATCAGAGAGACAGAACAAGCCACAGCTTCCTCACCTGGCCAATTCCTCAGGTGGTCCTGTTTCCTCAGACTGGAAGCCTCTGTGTCCTCATATCCAAATGGCTCTCAGCTGAACTGTGCTGCTAGAAGCCTGAAAGCTTAACCAGGCCAAATGCTTAACCAGCCAAATGCCTCTATACCTTTCTGGTCCTCATGCCTTATATACCTTTCTGCTTTCTACCACCACTCCCTGGGATTAAAGGCGTGAGTCACCATGCTTGGCTGTATCCTTGAACTCATGGATTTCTGCCTCTGGAATGCTAGGATTAAAGGCGTGTGCTATCACTACCTATCTTAAGTATCTAGTGGCTTTTCTGCTCTCTGACCCAAGATAAGTTTATTAAGGTACACAATATCTTGGGGAACACAATACCACCACACACACACACACACACACACACACACACACACACACACACACACGTGCACACACACATGTACACACACATACACAGAGCCATGGGCTTCGTTGAACTATAATTAGTGCAATGATATTGAGAGGTTAGGCTTTGCTTTGGGGGGAGAAGTAGTTCATGAGGGTAGAGCCTTCAAGAATAGCGTTGGTCAAAAGAGCTTCCTTGTCCTTCCCCCATGTGCGGTCATAACCAAAAGGAGCCATCTCTATGCCAGAAAGCAACCTTTCAGCAGACACCAAACCTGCCTGTATCTTCACCATGGACTTGCCAGACTCCAGAAGTATGGAAACTTTCATTTCTAGTGTTGGTAAGCTGGCTGCTTTTTGTATTTTGTTATGGCATCCTCTGGGCTCAGGGTGAACTACTGAAGAGTTAAACACAAAGAAACTTAGTGTCTGTTTTATGTGGTTTGAGGTAGAGTGAAAACTGAGTCTTCCCCATCTCATCCGGCTAACGTGATTTGCTGGATTCTGCTAAGATAACGCAGCCTGTGCTCTGGAACTCAGAGCTTTGATTTATTGGTTTAATGGTTTGTCTTTGGTCAATAACAGCTAGTATCAATGATCTAATTTATTTAACTACCACACTCAAACCGCCACTCATTTTGCAAAATGTGCTTGTTTAATATTTATCAGTTATATTATATTCACAAACTTTTCCTCTTGCTGGCAACTCTAGAGGCATATTTGTTTTCGTTTTTGTTTTTTGCATTCATCTTGTGTCTCCAAGGACTGGATTACTATACTCAATATTTCAAATTAAGTTTTCAAATTAAATACATTCATCTTCCACCTGTAACTGAAACTACGAAATTTTAAGACATATATTGATTAAATGTCTTTAAACAGCAGTTCACACTTGCTTTTTCACCCATAAACAAAAAAAAATCAGAAATTTTAATAGTCTCAATAGCATGTCATACTGCCCCTTTCTGCAGTGTGGGTTTAACTGGAACCCAACCTACTTATTCCTGTCCTCGGTTAACAATGCCCAAAACATATGTGATGTGCTAACAGCCAAAATAATTGAAATGCACATGACGCTTGGCTCCTGAAAGAGCAATACCAAAGCTTGGAAGCTAACAAGAGCTGCCAATCATGCATTAACAGAACTGGGAGCTGGGTAACGTAGCACCTAGTAAGAGCCACTTATCATGAGGAGTTGTACAAAGTTGCCTTTGGCTGGAAACTCCTGGCAGTGAGGTGCCTGCCATTGGCTGGTATTCTGCACAAAAGGTGATGCTTGCACATCAATATGAGTGAGCTCCTTAGAGAGAAGTAGTAGGGACCAGTGAATTGTAAGGTTCTTCCACCTTTCATTGGACAATTAGTCCAGAGAAGCTAAAATTAAGAGAAGCCTCCCATGCAGCCTTAAACAATCTTCTATGCTAATTGCAGATTGCAAATGCTCCACAGAGAGAAGGGAGTTACCATCCTGTTACTCTGACAAAGTACTTAACAAAATCAGCTAACAGAGGCAAGAATTATTTGGCTCATGATTTGAGATGTCTCAGTTGCTTGTCTGCTGACTGGATTGCTTCATTGCCTGAGGCAAAGCAGGATATTATCGTAATAGAAGCTTGTGTTGAGGAGGCTGTTCATCTCAGGAGAGCTAAGAAGAAAAGGAGAGAAGAAGGGGACAGGGTGGAGAAAAGAGGGGAGAGGAGAGAAGAATGGGAAAGAAAGGGGAAGAGAAGAGAGGGGAGGAGACAGAGGAGAGGGGAGGAAAAGGGAGAGGAGAGGAGGAGAAGAGGGGAAGGGAAGAGGGAGGGAGAGGGGAGGGGAAGGGAGAGGAGGAGGGAAGGAGAGAGGAGGGGAGAGGGGAAGGGGAGGGGAGAGGAAAGGAAGGGAGGGGAGGGAAGGATGAAGTCAGGGTCCCCAGTATCTCCTTTAAAGTCTCAGCCTTATGCTTTAGTTCCTCCAATTGTGGTGATATATTGTGTACCCAATACAATTTACCTGAAGTTTAGAGAAGCAGAGAAAGCCACAGCCATCACCTCTTACCTCACCAACTCCTCAGCCTGAAATAGCCTCAGTGGATAAGCCTCTAGCTGAAAGGGACGATTCTGCTAAAAAGCCTTTAGATCCTGTCTCCTTGTGCCTTATATACCTTTCTCCACCTAGCCATCACTTCCTGGGATTAAAGGCATGTGTGCTTCCCAGTACTGGAATTAAAGGTGTGTGCCACCACCACCTGGCTCTGTTTTCTCTCCTAGACTAAATCAATCTCATGTAGTCCAGGGTGGCTTTGAACTCACAGAGATCCAGACAGATCTCTGCCTCTCAAGTGCTAGGATTAAAGGTGTGTGCCACCACTGTCTGGCCTCTATGTTTAATCTAGTGGCTTGTTCTGTCTTCTGATCTTCATGTAAATTTTATTAGGGTACACAATATATCACCACACCTAGTATTTCTACCACATCTCAACAGCAAAAAGAGTCATGGATGAAGGCTTCACACATGAGCCTTTGGAAAGCATTAAGTTATAACAGGACTCAGTTAAAGAACTTCCAATTGCTTTCAATGGACAAATTTATACATTTTATAAAGGATATGTAAATGTAACCCATATTAAAGCTGACAAAGAAACTGATGCTTATAAATATTTAATGTCTTGCCTAGAACCCATTTTCTCAGTTCCAATACCTATTCACTAGTCCAAATCAGGCTTTTCACATGAACAGCTGTAATTTTTTTCAGTATGCTTGTTAAGTATGCAAAGTTTAATAGTATTTGACAAAAAAAGAGATCGGCTTTGCCCTCACTCCTAGTCCCACAAAGAGGCCAACTAATCAATTGCTAATATTATTCTTCATTTGTGAACATATATTTCTAAAATATATAATGCAATCCATTTGCTGTCAGCCAGGACATCGAGAGGGAAAACAGAATACCCTCAGATGGTTGATTTCATGTCATGTCGAACTACCTCACCGCACAGTGTAAACAGTGTCAACCTAAATGCCCTGCCTGCACACTGCTTAGTGAATCTTTTTCTTTCCTATGTCGTCTATGTCTCTGTGTTCGCCCCTTTGATGTGGGAGTTGGAGACCTTGTTTGTCAATGACACTATCTTTAATCATTTGATGTTTTTGCCTGTATTAAACACTTGCGATGGAATTCTCTAGTATTATGAGAACATTGTAAGGCAGAAAGTTGAATTTAGAGAGATGAAGTAACCAAGCCTGACTATGCACATCATCTGTTAGTCCAGAGGATTCAGAGGCTGAGCAGTTAAGATCACTTAAGTCCAATATGTACTGACTAGCCTGGGAACATGGCATTTCTTCATTTGAGATTTAAAAAAAAAATGAAAGAAGGGAACAGGAGAGTGGGGGGAGGAAGGGGGTTAAAAAGGGAAGCAAAAGATTCCTGCCAGTGAAGTAGGTAGGCTAATGGCAGATCTTCAGGGCTCCCTCGGTCACTCCAAAACCCATGCCCCAGTCTGATCCCCAGCTCTGCAGTAGATCTGCACAGCCTCTCCTCAGTCTCTGTCCCCACTCCCAGGGGACTAAGGAGATCCTGGTGGAACAGCCTGCTTTCCTCATTCCTTTGGCCCCCTCAACCTCCTCCATAGATTACTCCTATTCCTGAACGTCAGCTCCCAATACCTAGAAAAGCATTTTACCTGGAACCCAGGGTCAGATGGTTTTAGAGAAGAATTCTACCAGACTTTCCAAGAAGAGTTAATAATAACACTCCTCAAGTTATTTCACAAAGTAGAAACAGAAGGAACATTGCCCAATTCGTTTTAAGAGGTCCCAGTTGCTCTGATACCTAAGCAACCCAAGAAAGAGAACTACAGAGCCATTTTTATGAACATAAATGCAAATAAAGTACTTGCATAAATACTTAATAAAATACTTGCAAACTGAATGCAAGAATACATAAAAAATCATCTACCATGATCAAGTATGCTTCATCCTGAAGATGCAAAAATGGTTCAACACACATAAATCAATAAATGTAATCTACTATATGAATAAACTGAAAGACAAAACCCATGATCACCTCATTAGATGCAGAAAAGGCCATTGACAAAATCCAACAATGCTTCATGATAAAAGTCCTGAAGAGATTAGTGATACAGGGATGTAGCTCAACATAATAAAGGCATTTTACAGAATGCACATTTCGAATATCACTTTAAATGGAGAGAAACAGAAACCATTTCTACTAAAACCCAGAAGAAGACAAGGTTGTCCACTCTCTCCATACCTGGTTCAATATAGTACTTGAAGTCTTAGCTAGAACAATAAGAAAACTGATGTAGAGATACAAATTAGAAAGGAATCAAAGTATCTTTATTTGCAGATGACATGATAATATACATGTGACCCTAAAAGTTCCATTCGGGAACTCCTAGCCCTGTAAACACTTTCAGCAAAGTAGCTGAATACAAAATTAATACACAAAAATCAGTAGCCCACCAATAAACAAATGATAATGGACTGAAAAAAGAGATCATGAAAACACCTTTCACAGCAGCCTCAAATAGTATGCCTTTGGGTTTCTCTTACCAAGCAACTGAAAGACCTGTATGACAAAAAAATCAAGTCATTGAAGAAAGAAATTTAAAAAAGTATCAGAAAATGGAAAGTTCTCTTATGCTTACAGGTCAGTAAGATCAATATAGTAAAAACGACCATCCTACCAAAAGAAATCTACAGATTCAATGCAATCCCTAGAAAATTCCAACACAAATTATTCAGAGATCTTGAAAGGACAATTTTCAGCTTGATATGGAAACACACACACACACACACACACACATACATTAAAAAAAAGGATAGTTAAAAACAATCCTGAATAATAAAAGAATGGCTGGAGGTATCTCCATTCCCAATTTCAAATTTTACTACAGATCTATACTGATTTTTTAAAAAAAAAAAAAAAATGTGGTATTGGCACAAAAACAGATACATGGATCAATGGAATTGAAGTCCCAGACATAAATCCACACACCTAGAAGTGAAAAGGTCAAGGAAGCCTCCCATTCAAAACCACATAGAAGTTGGTGTTGGAAAGATGGCTCAGAGGTTAAGAGCATTGGCCACTCTTGTATAAAAGCCAGGTTTGGTTTTCAGCACCTACATACACGAGGCTCAAACCTTTCACAGTATCAGGTCCATGGGCTAGCACCCTCTTCTGGCTTAAGTAGGCACCAGGCATGTATCTACTGCACTTACATGCATGCAGAAAAAAACAGTCATATAGGTAAAATAAAAGTATTTTTTTAAATGGTAGCTCAGACCAGAACGGTGAACATACAATTGGCATCTGTCTTCTGGGGCTGAGCTCTTCGTCCCTGGGCTTATACTCAAACTAGTGTTAAATTGTGTCATAGTCAGTTGCTTTCAACTAGAGAATGTATTTCTTGATATTTGGAGAAACCCCATACATGCCTTGCCTGAGATTTTTTTCTGTATTATATGTGAAAGAAGAGAAGAAAATCAACTTGTTTTGCTCACTTGGACCACAGGTTGCAAACCTGCAAATATTTTAATTGTGCACTAATGCTACTTTAATCTGCAAAAGGATGGCATGTCTAAAAGTGCCGCATGTTCTGTTAATAAAAGATAAGAATATTCCTGAAAGTCATAGGTCTAACACAAGCTGTCTCCATGAATGAACATTATAACTGAATGAAACTCTTGGGGAAAACATCGAAATGAAAAGTGAGAAATCTAGTCGACCATCTGGAATTTTCATACACGGTGCCAAACATCCAGATACTTGCTAAAATCTGGATGCGCTCTGGCTGTCATTTGTCATGAGGATTTTGTCAACATTCAGATGGTGCTAGGAAAGGTTGACTTCCAGAAACTGGGATGCATCACTAAGAGAGCATTTCAGCAATAGCACGAGACTTTTCCATTTTAGTGTCAACACTGAGAGCAAAAGCCTGTGATTAATAAATTTCGTAGCGACACAACAGCAAGTATCTGTTTACCTGTCAAAACACCATTTGAGCTGAGATCCCCAAGCCTAATCCAAAGTCTGGCTTTAACTTCAGTTAAAATAAAGATATGGATGTGTTGGCTGCCTCCCCCATCCCCCAATTAGCAAAGAATGGCATTTATTGCTGGAGAGGAAACCCAACTCAGTGAGGCACACAGAGAGCAAAAAACATCTGTAGAGCAGAGGGGGCCCTCTGGAAGCCAAAATCCAGTCTTTCTCTGAGGTCTCAGGTATTAAACGTCTTTGAGGGGTCCTTTCAGGTTTCATCCTCCAACTTAGTGTTGGTCATTTTGAACAAAGACAACAGGGAGGCTGGTAGCCCCACAACTTTGTCTCTGGCCTTGAACTTGTCAAACTGGTCCACAGGCAGTGGAGGCCCCACTGGCAGAAGCAGAAGCCTGCCAGGCCTTTGACTTAATCTGCCAGCTGCCAGTCTTTTGTCTCAGGGAAGGAAGGTGAGGAAATAGCTAGTCTGTCTCTTTTATCTTTCACTATAAAAAGAAAGTATGAAGGTTTAGCCCATCAGGCTTGCTAATACCAATGGTAACCCTCCATAAACTAAAAGAATAAATTCTTTCATGAAAACAACTATTCCACTATTAGTCACCTGCCCAAACATAATTCCAGTGAAACATTTAACTATTCTATAACTCAATACTTCAGGTTAGAAGTAGAATGTCTCCCTAGCCATATATGAAACCCTGTGTTTATCTTTAGCAACTCTCAAACTTCTACTGGGTTTCATGAAAACTGAATATTCATTATTATCATAAACAAAGACACTGCATGGCCAGGTCAATGTGTACATTGCAATGGGTTCAGTGCAAAAAAGAATGCCAGTAAAAGATGTGTTGGCATTATCTTATAAAAGACAATTACAGTAAACTAGAGACAAGCATGTTAAAAATCAAGTCACCAGGAAAAAAAAAAATTATCCTGAGATAAACCTCAAGTCATTTGAGGTTTTCTATTTATCAATAAAAACACTCCAAGAATTTCTGAGGAAAGTCAACCTTGTTCCATTTGGGATTTTTAAGAATTATTGAAAACTTCATAAAAGAGTCAAACCATACGCATATAATGTTGCTGTGCATACTTTAACTCATGGCTAGGTCTATTTTTTTTAGACCAAAACATTAAGAGGAAGGTCTCACAGATGCTTCTGTATTAGCCCTAATTGCAAGGAGCACCTGAGATGGGGATTGTGCTTTGGCACAAACATAGCTGGCTGGCACCAGTGTTAGTAACAGGTGGCAGAGTGTGCAGGCAAATCGCAAAGGCAGAGCCGTTTGCATTTCCTGCGCTAACTTGGTCTTTTTTTGAGCAGATATAATTCCCATGATTACAAGAACTTTTGTTGTTCATCTAAACAGACTCTCCCAAGCATAAGAATATTTATTTATTCATAATGATTCACCATGCATAGGTTTTTAATCTATGATATCAGAAATTATAATGGCAGTATTTATGTATCCTTTGACAGTATTTGAATCCCTTCATGGGTGTTGCTTTATTTATTTTTTCCACTTTTAGGCATCAATTTGATATTTTCAAAGAATGAAGCATATTATAATAAGACCATTTTGGTGGTGCATGCCTAGAACCCTAGCTCCAGTAAAAGCTAAGGTAGGAGGGACACAGTTGAAGGCCTCCCTGAGCTACAGTGAGTTCAAAACCAGGAAGCTTAACTTGGCAAGGTTCTGTCTCAACATTTAAAATGAGGAATGGAAGTACTGGAGTTAATAGAAAGACTGCTTCCCATGCACAAAACCCAGGGTTTAATCCCCAGTATCACACACAAAAGGGGCTATACTAAGAACCTCTATCAACGACTTAACTGGTCACTACTGTTTTATGTCCATTCTTTTTCAAGTACTCCATCTATTGAAACACTATTGATTTTTTGATTATTACTGTTACAAGCACTCTGGAACTTTTCTTACATAAATGTAATATTTTGAGATTGTCATTTTGATGATCTTACTTTTGTTTGGATTATGACTTGCAATGTGTTTGAGTTTATTGGTATTAAACTTAGAAATATGAGTAAAAATGTCTTTGGCAATATTTACATGAGAAAATTCAGTGGCAAAATTCATGAGAATGTACACATTTGTGTTCTTTTACAGTATGACTGAAGAAAACATAGTCAATGGTAATGGTCATAAAGCAGTTTATGTTTGGACTTTGACAATCTCCCTCTTGAATCCCTGATCTCTAAATTTTGATGAGATAAATAGCACCCTGCTATCCACACAGTCTTTCTGACAGTTGTGAGGGAAGGACCCACTCCAGGCTTGCTCGACTTTTTTTTGATGTTCAGCTTTCCCAATTTCCCCTTCCATTGTGGCTAGCCTCTGGTTAACTCTGTCTGAATCCCCATTTTTATGAGAACGTCAGTGATATCATGCTCCCCACCAATGACCTCATGTTAACTTCACAGCCTGTGTAAAGCCCCCGTCTCCAAGAAAAATCAGATTTGGAGGTACAAGAAGTTTGAATATCAGTGATAAAGATACTTTAACTCTGGTCATGGCAACAAGCATTTAGGATGGCAGGTAAAAATGTCTACATTCTTTATAGCAGAAGGGTACAGGTGCTGAATCAGAGTTTTATCTGTATCATTAGGACAAGTCAGTGGCCTGTTAGAGTTTCATCCGTCTGTCACACACTGAGATTTGTTTCCATGCCTGTCAGCAGTTCTTCCTTCATCATTTTGCATGTTTTCATTGTCACGCAGCCTTTTATTTTCTATAAATCAGTTATTGCTTATAAATTTTAATCCTCAGTTTTGCTGAATAAAGATTGAAAATGTACTAGCACTTATCCCTCCTGAACATCTGACACACTGTGACATGTTATTGGTCTTAGTGACATCCAGTGGCCATGACAGGTCAGTGGCAGGAATTCAAATCTTCTGCAGAAGCAGCTGTGCTGTGTAGTGCTGACCAGGAAAATAGGCAAAGATTCTCTTGATTTAGTGTATTTTAAACACACACACACACACACACACACACACACACACACACACACACACACATCATTAGAATGTGGTGAAGAAATGGGGCTGAATCTTGATTTTCTTTTGAAGTCTGACTATATTTTAAAAGATAGATGAAGTGGGGCAGAAAGACGGGTAGAAGGGAATTTGAATAAATACACAAAACATACATTGCAAGTTTTTGTGACATTCAGATATTTCACTGTGATTGGTTTAATAAAAAGATAAACAGCCAATCACAATCAGAGCAGGGAGAATGCTGAGAAGAAGCGTGAAGTTCTGACGAATCTTCAGCCAGACACAGGGGACTCAGGAAAGCAGTGTGGGCAGAGTAAAGGTAATAAAGCTGTGAGGAAGAAAGTAAGTTAACAGAAATTGGTTAATTTAAGTTATAAGAGCTAGTGAGAAACAAGCCTAAGCTACTGGCCAAGCTTTCATAAGTAATAAGAAGTCTCCATGTCATGATCTGGGAGCTGGCAGGAGGGACAAAAAAAAAATCTTTAAAAATGACTCATGAAAACTCAAATTAAATTAAATTGAATCTTTCTATACAACAGCAAGGTAATCTGTGTTAAGCCCCTTTTATTATACAGCCCCCAACTAGAGCCATGAACTATTAGAAAGTCTGTACAATACATATTTGTAGTGGATAGAATCCAGGATGATGACCCTTACTATTTCACTGGGGAACTGATATACATGATTCTAAGGAAGGGCTCAGCAGAATGTATAATTAATGTGAGATCCTGGGTAGGGAAGGGAAGTCAAGAGAGAGGGCAATGGCGCACAGTGACAGGTAAAAGCTTCAGAAGGAAGGGCTGGTCTTACAAAAGAACACGGGATTTAACTATGGGGGAAGAGCATGAGGAAAGGGAGAGACAACATGGTTTATTTCTAGGCAGGAAATGAAGTTCAAGAGGGACAGGAGGCACAAATGTGGAAACAAGCAGGCACATGTCACCACAGACACAGCTGCTTGGGAGAGAACAAGACACAAGGCAAAGTGTGGCCAGCCATTGCATGGATTGACCACAGACTGACAAACACAAAGGCCAGAATATGATAACTATAGATTTTTAGATTTTAATGATGTAATATGAAGAAAGACACATTGAGTTCAATGAGTGGCTATCAGAGAAAAGTAGACATGTTCAAAGGGTTAGAAGATGGTGCTGGGAAAGATGGAAGGACTCCAGGACACTAAATGAATCTGGTTATTGGCAGCCTCTGCAAGGTAGAAGTCAACAAGAAGCCAAAAAGCTATGTGTGGTCTGGGCTGGATGGTATTGCTTCAGAAAGAAAATAGGGAATATTTTGGGAAGGGGCACTTGTTTAGGAAGAAACTAAACTTTGGCATTATGGTAGTTGGAATAAGAATGGCCCCGTAGGCTCATAGATTTGAATGCTTAATGCTTAATCACCACGAAGTGACACTATTTGAAAAGATTAAGAGGTGTGGCCTTGTTGGAGGAAGTGTGTAGCTGGAGGTGGACTTTGAGGCTTTCAAAAGCCCAAACCAGACCCAGTGGCTCTCTCTTCTTGCTGCCCACAGATTCACATACAGAATCTTTGCTACTTTCCAGTAACATGTCCACCTGTGTGCCACTAGGCTTCCTGCCATGGTGATAATGGACTAAACCTTTGAGGCTGTAAGTAAGACCCAATTAAATGCTTTTTTTTTCTATAAGAGTTGCCGTCATCATGGTATCTCTTCACAGTAGTAAAACACTGACTAAGACCGACAACTTTATAAGGAAAATCCTACAAAGAAATAGAAGTGTTACGGATTGTGGTCAAAGGTGAGAATTTCATTCCAAAGCTTGCATAAGGCAATGTTGTCCTCCAAAGCCTAATGGGAAATAAGGAGAGTATTAGTTAAGGTTAGGAAAAGACTGGAAAGCTATAAATCGTGTAAAAGTAGAGAAGGAAGAATATGCATGGAAACTAACAAGAAAATAATACTTACAAAAATGATGGAAAAGACAAAGTGTGTATCTCAGTTATAGAGTGTTTGCCTGGTATGAGAAAAGTCCTGAGTTCAATCCCAAGCACCATACTAAAAAGTTGATAACTGATAGCTGTGCTTGTTACTTTTCTGCCACTGTGACCAAGTGCTTGAGCTGAGCAACACAATGTAAGGGAGACAGGATTTTCTTGCTTGTGGATTTAGTGCCTTGTGGAGAGGTGGGCACAAATAGAAAAGCCGGTATCACAGTGGTCACTACATAGAAACATTACCTGCACTGGGTTTCTCCTATCTTCTGTTTCCACTCCATCTGCACCCGCGTACGGAGCCACGGCATGGGGTGATTTCCTCTGAATGGAAAGGCTCCCTCCTGGAGAGAGGAGCAGGCTCAGAAGGCTGATTTATAGAAACAAAATATTAAAGCACTGCACAGCTAGTGTCGGTTGTGGTGGCACACGCCGGTTGGATTTACTGAAGGAGGCAGAGGCAGGAGGATCCCGAGTTTGAAGGCGGCCTAGGTGGCTTGCTAAAGAGAAGCTGCAGCCCAGAATGAGCCACAAACGGTGGCAGTGGGACCATGGAGGCAGCGGCTGCTGCTCAGAGTTACTGGCTCCTTCTCATCGTGTTGGTGACTGTGGTGATGCTGCTACCTGGGACAAAGGGTTTACTGCTGTTGGTTCAGAGAAGAATTGCCAGGACCATTGTGTTATAAGAAAGCATCGGCAAAGGTCAGTTTGGCAAGACAAATGGTAGGGAGAAATTGCTGTGAAGATTTTCTCTTCTAGGGAAGAACACTCAGGGTTGCAAGAGACAGACATTTATCAGATTGTGATTACTCCATACCACAGAGGACACACACACACACACACACACATACAAATACCTACAGGGAACCAGCAACTTTGAAATCTTCAAAAGGATGATGGGACCCCACAAAGATGTTTCCAGATGATTCCACAAGGACTATGGTAAGGCCATTAAGCTGAATAACACCATGGAAAGATCGACTCTGGACTGCAAACTACTCAGGACAATTTGAGATGGCTACCTGAGATGATCCAACCTGACAGACTACTTGAACAAGGACTTGAAACAAGCCCTGTAATTTCTCATTACTCAGCGACTGGACAAATGATACAAGAATTGACAATTAACCCCAAAAACTTCTTTTTAGGATTCCCTAAAGACATCTTTATCCCAAGAAAGCAGGAAGTAATTTTAAGAAAACAATGCCCACATTCCCAAGAGGTGGGGTGGGTGTTTTTTTGTTTTTTGTTTTTTTTTTTTTTTTGGTTGTTTAATGAGTTATAGATCTTGTCATTGTTTATGATGGTTGGTTACAAGTTGTTAATTGTTAATGATCAGGAAAAAAGCTGAACAAGATTAGATTCAGAGTTTCTGCTTGAAAAAAAAAAGAAAAAAGATAATACAGATATGAGGTAGATCATTTAATCTACTCTGAGAAAAAGATAAAGAAATAATAGGATAAATGGGTAGATCATTGAATCTACTCTAAAAAGAAAAAGGGGAAGATATAAAAATGACAAAATCTAGATTATTGAATCTATTATGAAAAGAAAAAAGAGAGAATGCGGATATGATAAGATAAAAAGTTCAATTATCGAATCTACTTTTAAAAAGGAACTACTTGTTTTAAACAGGATAAGTAATAAAACTTTTTGTCTGAGTTTATCAAATATTACTGGACTAGACATTGTTAATATATATAAAATGGAGTTTTTCATCTGAATCTGTAAAATGTTAATGGACTAGACATCGTTAATGTAATACTTGACACTCTATATATTGTATATACTTATTGGATATTGTTTTTCTTGTATTAGTTATAAGCTTTTTTAAATTTTAGACAAAAAAAGAGGAAATGTGGTGATATTGTGTTCCCCAAAATATTGTGCACCCTAATAAACTTATCTGGAGTCAGAGAACAGAACAGCCATTAGATATAGAGGCCAGAAAACGGTGGCACACACGCCTTTAATCCTAGCATTTCAGAGGCAGAGATCCATCCAGATCTCTGTGAATTCAAGGCCACACTGGAAACAGTCAGGCATGGTGACACACGCCTTTAATCCCAGGAATGGCAGAAAGCAGAAAGGTATATAAGGTGTGAAAAACCAGGAACTAGACCTGGTTAAGCTTTTAGGCTTCTAGTAGCAGTTCAGATGAGATTCATTCTGGATAAGGACTCAGAAGCTTCCAGTCTGAGGAAACAGGATCAGCTGAGGAATTGGCAAGGTGAGGTAGCTGTGGCTTGTTCTGCTTCTCTGATCTTCCAGCGTTCACCCCAATACCTGGCTAAGGTTTGTTTTTATTAATAAGAACTTTTAAGATTCGTGCTACAAGTGTCTACTTCTAATTGCTTAAAATGGCTTTTATAGGTTACAATCTTTGAAATTATGGATATACTATCTCATTAGCAAATGTGAAGCAAAAATAAAACTAAGTATGATAACCTCTACTTTTTTCAATCTGAGAAATAATTTATGAATCACAAAAGACAAGGTGGTATTTTTTTACATTTATCTTGAGATGGCCTGTGGGTGAAGAATATGGTCCTTTTACTATTTTCTTGGTCACTAGAACATAACAAGCAACACTTAAAGTCTTGGTATGCTGAAACTTACAAGGTTCCTCTCAAAGGCTGTACAATTGCAGGGAAGGGAAGATTCTTCTATCAGCTGAGGTGTCTGCAAGTCATACTGGGAGCTCTGGGGTGGGCTTTTCGGTGACTAAATTGCCTTTGGGTCAGCTGTGTTCCTCAAGCACCCCTTGACTACATTCCTCTAAGAAACGGCTACAAGCACATAGGCTTATTAAACTAGACCTGAATGGAATCTTTTTTTTTTTTTTTTTTTTTTTTTTTTTTTTTTTTTTTTTTTTTTTTGTCTCCTAACAATATCCTATTTCTAGGTAATAGAGAGAAATCTGTCCCTATCTTCCCAAGAAAGGCCATGCAACGGTTGTATTGCTGGGATTCTGGAATGCAGATGAATCTTGTCAACTTAGCAAATTGTAGAAGCACCTACACAGATCTATCCTGAGGAGGTTTTTACTAGTTTTCCATGTCTTGTTCATGACAATCAAAACTAACCACCATAAATCTACCTCTCATCAACTGACATCCACATACAACTCTAAGACCATCAAATTCTACTGTTAACCTCCAGAGGCCCATGCCAATTTCACGAAGCAAAATGTGTAGCATGAATCTTAAAGGTTCTTACTAATAAAATCAAACCTGAGCCAGGTATTGGGGTGAACACTGGAAGATCAGAGAGACAGAACAAGCCACAGCTATCTCACCTTGCCAGTTCCTCAGCTGGTCCTGTTTCCTCAGGTTGGAAGCTTCTGTGTCCTCATCCAGAATGACTCTCAGCTGAACTGTGTTGCTCCAAAGCCTGAAAGTTTAACCGGTCAAATGCTTAACTAGCCAAATGCTTCTAGTTTCTGCTTTCTACCACCACTCCCTAGGATTAAAGGCTGGCTTTCTGGGATTAAAGGCGTGAGTCACCATGCCTGGCTGTTTCCAATGTGGCCTTGAGCTCACAGAGATCCCAGATGGATTTCTGCCTCTGGAATGCTAGGATTAAAGGCATGTGCTATCACTGCCTAACTAGTGACTTTTCTGTTCTCTGACCCCAGATAAGTTTATTAAGGTACACAATATTTTGGGGAACACAATACCACCACATTTCCTCCTTTTTGTCTAAAATTAAAGAAAGCTTATAGCTAATACAAGAAAAACTATCCAATAAGTATATACAATTATATACAGCCAAAAATTACATTAATGATGTCTAGTCCATTAACATTTGACAGATTCAGATAAAAACTCCATTATATATATATATATATATATATATATATATATATATATATATATTAATATCCAGTCCAGTAACATCTGATAAACTCAGACCAAAAAAATTTTCATTACTCATCTTATTTAAAACAAGTAGTTCCTTTTTAAAAGTAGATTCCATAATCTCCCTTTTTATCTTATTATATCCATATTCTCTCTTTTTTCTTTTCATAATACATTCAGTAGTCTACCTTTTTTCATTTTTATATCTTCCCCTTTTTCTTCAGTGTAGATTCAATGATCTACCTATTTATCCTATTATTTCTTCATCTTTTTTCTCAGAGTAGATTCAATGATCTATCTCATATCTTATTCTCTTTTTCTTTCTGCTTTCTAGGGGTGAAGATATCTTTAGGGGATCTTGAAAAGAAAATTTTTGGGTTAATTGTCAAGTCCTGTATCATTTGTCCAGTCTCTGCATAAAAGGAAAGTTCAGGGCTTGTTTCAAGTCTTTGTTCAAGTAGTCTGTCAGGCTGAATCATCTCAGCTAGCCATCTCAAAATTGTCCTAAGCAGTTTGTAGTCCAAAGCAGATCTTTCCGTGGTGTTAATCAGCTTAATGGCTTTACCATAGTCCTTTTGAAGATTTCAAAGTTGCTGTTAGGTGTGGTCATGGTTCCATGCAGACTTTTTGGAGCAATCACAGTCTGATAAATGTCTGTCTCTCGGAACCATGAACATTCTTCCCTAGAACAGAAAATCTTCACAGCAATTTCTCCCCACCATTTGTCATGCCAAACTTTTCCAAACTGACCTTTGCCGATGCTTTCTTGTAACACGAGGGTCCTGGCAATTCTTCTCTGAACCAGCAGCAGTAAACCCTTCATCCCAGGTAGCAGCATCACCGCAATCACCAACACGATGAGAAGGAGCTGGCAACGTGGAGCAGTAGCCACTGCCTCCATGGTCCCACCACTGTTTGTGGCTCAGTCTGGGCCAAAGCTTCTCCCAAGCCTCCTAGGCTGGCCTCAAACTCGGGATCCTCCTGCCTCTGCCTCCTTCAGCAAATCCTACCGGCATGTGCCACCACAACCGGCACTTTTTCGTGAATTCGAACCACAAACATTGGGTGCCAAATGTAGCAGGAATCTTAAATGGTCTTATTAATAAAATAAAACCCGAGGCCAGTTATTGGGCTTCACCCTGTCTCCAAAAGTATAGGTAAGTTGACAGAAATAAGTAAAAATGTAGCAGTGAAATAATAAGAATCCATGCTGATCACATCCATTCAGCTCAGTTGGGACAGATAGACATAATTCTTCCATTCGCAGCTTTAAGGGAAGTGTTTTCACAGAGTGACTGGGCCTCCATCCAAGATCCTGGAGTTGAGGAAAAAAGATGTTACAGTGGAATTGCATTAATTAAATGGAACAGGGTCATTCATCCACAGACCCTGATTGATAACAGAAAACTGGTATTTGGGAGAAACAAAAAGATACACTTTTCAAAAATCACTAAAAAAGAAAAAGAAAACTGAGATAGTTAGAGAGAATACCAAAGTGGGAATAAGAACATGAAGCTGTGGAGGAAGGAAGTTTACAGAAATGCCAAAACAAGTAACTTTCTAAGTTTGAAAGCATGAGGTCAAAGGTGTACAGGACATTGATTTGCAAAGTCACTAGTTACCTTGGCTCTCCCAAAGAGGGATGTGCCTCTGAGACATGATTGAATACAGAAGTAAGAACAGAAAAGCTGACTAAAGGGGAGAAACCCAATAGGTTAGGGGACTGGAGATGTGAAGCAATTAGTGGAAAAAGTTTCTGTATCCAGTGGTTCAAGGAGTCAGTGAGGAAGGAGGTGGAGGACCAAGTAAGAGAAGCCAACCATGCTGAACTTGTAAGACAGGCTCAACCAGTGAGCCAGCTGTGCTGAGCCACACAACTTTCTCCAGCATCTCTGTTTTCTGCCAACAGAAGGCTCACCATAAAGCAATCCAAGACTTAAGACAGGAAGGGTCCTCAAGGGGGTGCAGAACACTGGCAGGAAAAACATGCAGGCAGTTGACCACTTAATCCACGGTGGAACAGAGTCAGAGTGGTCTGATGAATGAATCTGCTCACAGCACAAGAGTGTGACTGACAAATAACACTAAAGTTCCCAGGCAAAGCAGAAAGCATAATCTGGCCCTTGTAGCAGAGTGGGAGAGGAGATGACATAGGAAGGAGCTGAATGTGACACTTCTCAGTGATCGAGAGCAGTACTTTAGGATAGAGCATTTCAAGATAACAGCTGCTGTGTGTAAGTCAGGTGACATGGAGATATTAACCAGAAGGTCAGGGGTTCTATTAACAACTCAGATAGTGAAAAATATACTTTTGGGCATGAGAGAGAATGAAACCGTGGAGAGTAAGTGGGGAGCTGGATGCTAACAGTTTGTGGAAACATATTTATTTTTCTTATAGTAATTCTCAAACTTGGGCTTCAGAACAGCACATTAGCAGAGGCTACAAACCCATAGTCAATCAATCGTGTTGGTACCATTTCTGAATTAGAACCTGAGAAATAGGGTACTCGCCTATTTTCTGAAATTAAAGTTATTAAAATGTGTGTGTGTGTGTGTGTGTGTGTGTGTGTGTGTGTGTGTGTGTATGCATGTGTGTGACACAGAGCCCTCTGGAGGTCAGGGAACAAATTCTGAGAGTGGAGTCACTCCTTCCACTTTGTGGATCCCAAGCATCAAATTTAGCTCATCAGGCTTGGCAATAGTCACCTTTAACCACTGAGTCCTCCTACTGGCCCTGAATTTTAAGTTTAATATATGAATTTATGGTGTCAAACATGATATTTTGATGTGCACTTACATAGTGAAATGATTAAAATTTATATACCCATCACCTTCCATGTTTGAAGCAGACTTTTGAGTAGTTTAACGCACACGTTTGAAAAAAATAATCAGTCTTAGAGAATAGAGCCAGTTATATAGAAAGGCCTTAACTGTTCAATAAAATCAAGATGGATATTCTAAAATGACTAAGACCGATAATAATAGCCAACTACCAAATGCTTAGGTACACCTTTAGCGTCTTAGGAGATGGTTTCAAGTATATGCTGTAATTTAACCTAAGGCAGAAAATAACTTCAGTTCACAGAATTGGAGGTTTAAAAAGAGCTAAAAGTGGAGTTGGGGAGTGAGATGGAAAGTGTTCTGAGTGGGGAAATGTTTTTGAGATGGTCCTATGCAAGGGCATGAAGTTTAAAGCCAAGGGGAGTTCACTTAAATTGGCAATTCTTTTCCACATAGCACTATGTGTACAGCAAACAAAGGGAAATGTAGAAGCATAATAAACACAATTAAGTTTCATGGATACGGGGGCAGTTCCAGGAGCAGTAGGTTGTAGAGTAGTTGGCTCTGGGTGGCGGTGGAGTACCATCAGGAGGTGGGACCCACTTAAGGTGGAAAAGGAGATCTAAATATGTGGACTGTATTTCTGCTTTGGAGTGATAACAGGTTTAAAATGTAGTGCTAACATGCACTAAGCATGTAGTATTTTAGCACAATTCTCCAGCACTCAGATTATCACTCCATGAAATAAACACTTACCTCCTATTTTATTGAGATAATGTCTTGGTTAGGGTTTCTGTTGCTCTGATGAAATACCATAACCAAAAGCAACTTGGGGAGGAAAGGGTTTATTTTGCTTCCACTTTCATACCACAGTACATTATCAAAGGCAATCAGAGCAGGAACGCAAACAGGGCAGGAACCAGGAGGCAGAGGCTGATTCCGCACAGGCTGTAGAGGACTTTACTGACTTACTCCCCATGGCTTGCTCAGCCTGCTTTCTTAGGGAACACAGACCACCCTCCCCTGGGGTGTCCCCATCCACAAAGAAGTGGGTCTCCCACAGCAGTCACTAATTAAGGCTTACCTGTCTAAAGCCTAATCTTATGGATGACTTTTCTCAACTGAGGTTCCAGCCTCTCAGATGGCTTTAGCTCGTATCAAGTTGACATAAAAATTCACCAGTATAGATGGTGAGGTAATGAAAAGAATTAGCATGTGCAGCATCAGTACCTGATGCTTAATGAGTGCAAGCTTGGCTCCCCACATCTCTCTACAAAGCTTCTGAAAGTATGAGTTCTTCTTATTAGTATGAGGAACACAGATGTATTCAGTATATCGTGAACAGAGAGGCACGAGTATTTTGAGAAGTGAGGGTTATCCTGACAGCCTTGATGGAACTGATACGCATTCTGGCTACAAAAAAAAAATTATAACAATTTCTGTGCTTCTTGTATTCTAACTGGAGCTATCTAGATCGGCAATTATAGGAAATGAATTACTATTAGCAGATGCCATAATTGGTTAATATTAATTCCATTCATGGATTCAATCAATGTCTAGTGATTACTGAGGCGATTCTCTACTTTAGAGATATGAAGTGGATGAGCAGGAACTCCTGGGCACGAGTAGAAGGCTGATGAAATATTTTTTTAAATAATTTTGAGAAATGGGTGAGTGGATAATATGCTTGATATGAAAGTGTGAAGGAAGACCCGAGTTTGGACTCTAAGCACCCACATAAACGCTTGGTTCAGTGGCACATCTTTAACCACAGCACAGAGACAGTGGATCCCAGAGGCTCACTGGACAGTAACCCTAGCACAGAGCAGAGTGGATCCAAGGAGTTCACTCAACAACCAGTCTACTAAATTGGTGAGCTCTAGGTTCAGCAAGAGACCCTATGTCAAAAAGTAAATAAATAAATAAATAAATAAATAAATAAATAAATAAATAAAGTAAAGCTAGGTGGTGGTGGCACACGCCTTTAATCCCAGCACTTGGGAGGCAGAGGCAGTGGGATCTTTGTGAGTTTGAGGCCAGCCTGGTCTACAGAGTGAGATCTAGGACAGCCAGAGCTACACAGGGAAACCCTGTCTCAGAGAAAAAAAAAAAGGAAGTAGAGAACAATAATGGAAGGCACCCAATATAGATAGACCTCTGGCTCCCATGCATGAAGATGTGGACAGATGCACCCGCCAACACACTATGCACACTAATGTGCACACACACACACACACACACACACACACACACACACACATATAAATGTGACAATTTAGTTTTTTGTGTAAATGTCATGTATAGAAGAATGGAATGCCTAGAAGATACAATATATAAGCTGAAAGAGGAATTAAGAGAAGGAAAACAAAATCCACAATAAAAACTACATATATAGTTAAACAACTTAGAAAAATACCTTGAAAGACCCTGAAATCCTATCCTTTTTTTTTTTTTTAATCTGATTTCTCTGGTTCCTTTAGGGGAAAAATTTGCAAGTTCTTGATAGCTCAAAGCTTCCTTAACTTTCTGTATTTTTTCATTTGATTCTTCATGCCAGGGAGATAAAATCTGTTATCATTTATGAAAATAATCACTGCATGCATAGGGCCTCTCATATGACTGATAAATACAAACATCCAGGGAGGATCATTTTATAATTTTCCTCAGATCAACTTGAATAAAAATACATCAGCATTTAAGAATATTATTAACTAGCTCTGTATTTACTCCCTAGGTCTGATTCTAACTGCTAAATGTTCCCCCTCTGAGGAGGAGGAGGAAGCAACGGTTCTCAGCTGAAATTCCAACTGTCCCAGCTCTTTAATGGTAGCTTGTTAAGTAATAACACTTAACAACTGTTTCACAACAAAGGATCAAAAACTGCAGGAAATAGACACAATGTTTTGAGATCCTTATATTTTAAAACTTTGAAAATCAATAGTATCACTAAAAGTAAATAGTAGATATAACTTGTAACATAATAAACATGTCATTGCTGTGTGAGTTTTTTCCAGAGGGAGATTTGGCACCAATATTCCAAAGACTTGTGACAAGTTAGACATGTTACAATTTCCCAGTAATCGTTATATGAAAAAAAAAATACCATTCCTTATTAGATGATTTACATAAAAACAATTTACAGTGCCATTTGAATTTATTTAATTATTGAAATGCCAGACTAAATGTGTTCTCTGGAGAAATCTTGGTAAAATTGTAATTTCATTAGTAATTGGAAACAATGTTGCTTATTACTTTCTGTGCTGTGTACTTAACTGAATTCCTTAATAATTCCCAGTGATAGACAAGATGGGAGTAAATAGCGGACACAGATTAAGCAGACCGTGTCTGTACAGAGCAACTAGAAGTAGGAAATACACGCATGCGTACGAGTCTCCGAAACCTGTGTGCTCATTTTAATAATTCTTAATCAATGAAATGCAAATAAATTACCAATGAAGTCAAATACCACAGGCTTTTAAATGCTATTTATCTAAAAAATTAATTGAGATTTCCTTATTTACAATGGTGCCATATGTTTTTTGTCTTGTTTTGTCTTCAATCTTAATGTGCTTTGTCAATTGTAGAATTCAGGAAATTCAGATAAGCAAAAGAAAAGACAATGGTTATATTTTTTAAATTTTATTTTATGTAATTAACATTTTTTAAATTTGTTTTACATACTGACCACAGTTTCCCCTCCTTTCTTCCCTCCTGCACCCTCCCCACCCACCCCACCCCCCACATTTCCATCCATCCACTTCCCTACCCACTCCTCCTCTGTCTCCTTTCAGAAAGTGTCAGGCTTCCCATGGGCTTGAACAAAGCATGATTCATCAAGTTGAGGTAGGACGGAGCTCCTTTCCCTGCATCAAGGCTGGGTGAGGTAATCCAGCATGGATTCCCAAAAGCTAGTTAAATGCCGAGGACAGGACTCACTGCTAGGAGCCTTACACACAGACCAAGCCACACAACCGTCACACCCATGCAGAGGGCCGAGGTCGGTCTCATGCAGACTCCCTAATTGTTGGCCCAGAGCCCATGTGCTCCCACGAGCTCAGGTCAGCTGGGTCTGTGAGTTCCCTGGATATGACTTTCATTGTCATCAGAGAGCCTTTACCCAGTAGCTGATGGAAGCAGATGCAGAGATCCACAGCCAAGCACTGGGCTGAACTCTGGGAGTCCTCCTGAAGTAAGGAATGAGAGATTGTGTGAGTTAGGGGGTCAACGGTCATATTTTTATCATTGTAAATTATCATTTATACACTACATATTACAAGTTATGGAAAACCATCTGCACTTCTTCATCTTATACGTATATGTGTGTACTTAGACATTTTTTCAGTTATCCAAAATCCATATTTCTTTATCAATATTTTTTTATCTTACCAAACAAACCATCTGTGAATTATAACTTTTCCAATTATTCCTATTAAAGTTGGTTTATATAACAGCACCTATACATACAACTTGGTTTATAGGAACCCTGAGTCTGGGGCTGGAGAAATGGCTCAGAACTTAAGATCATGAGCTGCTTTTGCCAAAGACATAGGTTTCAGTACCTGTGACACACATGGTGACTGACAGACATCTGTGACTCCAGTTCCAGGAGATCTATGGCTTACCTCCTGTTTGAGTAACTGTTATCAAACAGATGGAAGACAAAAGGGCTGACATTTATGGACAGGGTGAGAATCCTCATTTTATCGCATGAAAATAAAAATTGGTGTAGCCATTATAGAAAACACTTCAGAGAAGCCCCAAATATTAAAAATAGATGATTGTGGAATATTCCTTTTCATTGTGTAAATATATGTCACTGTGATTAGTTTAGTAAAAAGCTAAATGGCCAATAGCTAGGCAGGATTTTCAAGCAGAGAGAACACTTGGAAGAAGGGCAGAGACACCAGGAGTGACCAACCAGATGCTGAACAAGTCAGACACATGAAATGGGATAGAGGTAAAAGCCACATGGTTGGACATAGAATAATTTAAGTTATAGGAGCTAGTTAGAAAAAAAGCTAAGCTATCAGCCAAGCTTGCATAATTAATAATAACTCTCCATGTTCTTATTTAGGAGCTGGATGGTGGGACAGATTAAGACTCGCTACAAATAGAATCGAAATAGGATTCAGCAAATATATATATATATGACATTAGTATTTCAAGAATGAATGAATCTGCCCTGTGTTCTTTCTAGTATTATTCATGATAGTGAAGAAATAGAAGCAACTTAAAGTGTCCACCATCGGATGACTTGATTAAAAAAAAATGAAACATCTGTATGCAGCCCAGCCTTGGATTGAGAACTATGTAATTCAGAGTAAAGCTAATTAATCTGGGAAACATTGTGCTAAGTGAAATGAACCAGGCAAAGGAAGGTAAATGCTGTGTGTCTCACTTAGATTTTTAAGTATCTCATTACAAAAAAAAAAAAAAGAAAAACTATAAAAATACAAAGTGATAAGATGTTGAGGAACTGAGTGCAATCATCTTAAAATGTCACACTATACCCTATAAACATATATGTTTGCTATTTATTAATATTAAATGTCAAGCAATTTGTTGTTCTTGCCCATATCTCATTGACACTGAGGAGGGTTACTCTACTCTCTGTCCAAATACAAAGAGTTTGATATACTCCAATATCACCTCTCAAAACACAAGTGTGTAGTTTTACTAGAAGATAATAATATAAAATGAAGTTACAAAGCACCATCATTGGTTTTGTGAAGTGGATGGTGTCCTATCTCACCTGCATCATGTCTACCGTTCATTCTCATTCTTCAATTCTTAATTTCCAAAATTCCCTTAGTTTAACAGTTTTGGCATTCTTTTATATTTGAAATTGGGCTAAAGAAGAGGATAGAAGACATATTAGTCATCTCAAAAGAAAAAAAAAAGTCTTTTTGATTTTTTTTCCATCTTGTTCAAGACTGATCATGTAGGGGTGACAAAGTCATGTTACTACACAGGAAATGAAACAGTGGAACAATTTCCTCAAGATTTCACAGAAAATCATCTCATTCACCATATTTATTTTGTTTGCTTCAATCTATAATACTAAAGGATATTTTTTTCCTTAAAGTCTTTTGAGGTTTCCCAACATTTCTTTCTTTTTTCTTTTTATTTTTATATTAGATATTAAATCCATTCAGGGTAATATTTTTTATTTCCAGTTATTATCCATTCACAGGTATTTGCACATAAGTGTAGGTGTGCAAGGAGGCCAGAAGAGGGCACCAGATCTCCTGGCTCTATAATTATAGGCAGTGGTCAGCTGCTTCAAGTAGGTGCTGATAACCAAACTTGGGTCCTCTACAAGAGCAGTAAGCATTCTTCACCAACTAAGCCAATTCTTCAGCCTCCAAAAGCAATATTTATAACTGACAGGTAAGATATGACATGGACTTCTTAAAGAAACCCCAGCCTTGATTGTTCTATTGAAAAACATGCAGGTATCCTACAAGCAACAAAATGTACTCCGCAAGCTAGATTTCCTTCTACAAAACTGGGAGCTATCAGCTTATGCATTTTGTCCCGAACAAACTCCTAACTTTTCCCATATCTTGTGAATACTAAATATTTTTATTCTATTATGTTGTCAGTGAAGTGATGGGTAATTATAGATTTCTTCTTACCTAGATTAAGGAATACCTAGAGACATGTTAAAGCCTGTTTAGATAAATCTGTGAGGATATTTCCAGAGGACATCATATTGGTTTGAAGAGATTAGGTGAGAAAGACTCCTCTACAAAGACAACAAGATCCCAGTGAGTTGGGACCAGAGACAAAAAATACAGTTGTGTTTCTTCTTTCCCAGAGCTGAGATCAGCTTGTTTGGTGCTATGCACCAGAGAGCATACTCTCTGTTGCTCAGATATATACCAATGCCTTCCTCCCTGAGGTTTTAGTTTTGAAATGGGTGTTAAACTGTCAGTTGTCCTGGTTAGAAGCCTTCCAAGTTACACTAACTCACAGTCATAGTTCACCAGTCTACATATAACCTATTTAATATAGCTGCTTCTTGACTTAAACACATTCTGACAGCTTTCCAGTAGTGTCTACAACACCCAACATGGCCATTATCATAAATTTTGCAGATGTTTCTTTGTTCTGTCTTTTTTTTTTTTTACTCAAGATTACTTAGCTTCATCCACGTAGAATTTCTGACCATTACACACATCCAATTTTCAACTATGCTTAGCATTGTAGTATCCTTCTGGTATTTTTCTAGTACTATAATTAGGTAGTGATATCTCACTGAGGTTTTAAACTTTTATTTCCTTCAAAATTAATGTAATTGCATATGTTTTCATGCAGGAATAACTTCTTGGATTTTTTCCTTCTATAGTATTTATCAAAGTTGTTCTTAAAAGCATTTTTAAAAATTTTAACTATGTATATATGTATGCATGTGGGAATGTGGTTTTTGTAGCATGAAATGTTAGAAGGTCTTATGAGTAAAAACAAACCTGAAGCCAGGTATTGGGGTGAATGCTGGAAAATCAGAGAAGCGGAACAAGCCACAGCTACCTCACCTTGCCAAGTCCTTATCCAGAATGAATCTCAGCTGAACTGCTGCTAAAAGCCTAAAAGCTTAACTAGGCTAGTTCTTGGTCCTCACGCCTTGTATACCTTTCTGCTTCCTGTCATCACTTCCTGGGATTAAAGGCTGACTTCTTGGAATTAAAGGTATGAGTCACCATGCCTGGCTGTTTCCAGTGTGGCCTTGAACTCACAGAGATCTGGACGGATCTCTGCCTCCAGAAGGCTAGGATTAAAGGTGTGTGTGCGCCACCATTTTCTGGCCTCTATATCTAGTGGCTGTTCTGTTCTTTGACCCCCAAAAAGTTTATTAGGGTGCACAATATTTTGTGGGAACACAGTATCACCGGTTTTTAACTAATTTTAAATTGAATTTTTCTAATAATTTGTAGAGATTATTCATATACTATAGATATTAGTCCCCACCTTTCCATTGCATATTCGTCCACCGTAGTGTCATTGGAAACTGCAGTGTGTCACATAGTAAATTTTTTCACCCAAACAGCTTTACGTGAAAAGATTCATTACAATGAGTCACTGGTCTGGTTCAAGGTTTCTGGTTTCTGAATCACCATAAATAATGGACCATCGCTGAGCCTAGGCAGGTCGTCCGTGGGCAGGATCCCCAAGATCTCAGACCCCCCCACATGCCTCCCCGTCTTCAGTGCCGGCTGCCCCTCGGCTCCTTGGGTACGACCATTGTGCTTGCAGCTTCTTGGCATGCCCAGCTCTCCTCCCAGCTGGCCGAGCAGCAGCAGTGACTTCGTACTTCAGGCAGAGGACTGGCCGTGCTCAGTAAGGCCGTGTTCTTTGTCTGAGGAGGCTGCACGCTCCCATATTGCTCCTGTACCCTTGACACCACGTTTTGCCATTCTATATGTAGCTCTGCTCAGACACCTTTTCTTCCAGTTTCATGAGACCACTTTTTAAAGGCATCTTCCCACCATACCTACCTCTTTGAGTTGTTGCAGAGACAGTGTGGGCTCTACAGACTCCTTCTTGAAGGAGGGCGGGTGCTCTGGCTTGGGCTTGGGTTCCCGCGGCTGGGGCTCTAGGTAATAGTTCTTTTATCAGCAAAATGCAATGAAAACAAATTTTCCGACTGGTTCTCTTGTCTCTTCTCTCTTTTGTGGTGTCTAAAAATTTAAGTGTATCAATATTTGCCAATATTTTATTGTATAATTATTTTTACGTGATATATGATATAATCCATTTCAATCCTAACCTAGCTTTTTGCCTTTTCTTCAATAAATTGTGTGATTTTTTTTTCCTATCATATTCAGGTCTTTATCTTAATTAATTTCCCTGTATATTTGGGTTTCTTTCTTCATTCCTTTAATTTCCTCTTTTCATTCTATTTTTTACACAATTAGTCCTCTTTCTCCTGAATTTCCAATAACATCTCTGTCATTGTATCAAGGATTCCAACATTTATAGTTTTTTTTTTTTCTTGCCCTTTCTAATCTTTTTCTTGTTCGGTTATTTATGCCCCAAATGTCCCAGTCAGAATAGCAGTAGCTTCATAAAGAGACCTGCATGCCTACTTAGGAGACTGCTCTAGTTTTGCTGACTTGTTTTTTGAGGCAGGGTCTCTCTGTGGAGCCCTGACTTTCTTGGAACTCACTATGTAGACCATGATATATGTAGTCTTGAACTCACAGGGATCTGCCTGCTTCTGCTACACTGGTGCTGGAATTAAAGGCATGCACAACCATGCATGAGACTGTTCTATTTATTTCCCCATTTTCCTTTTAAATATAATCAGTTTTGTACATTTTACAAAACAATACTTATTAATATTTTTAGTGATATTCATTAAATCTCTAGATCTTCTGGCAAACAAGTGGCATTGTGTATTTATTTCATTGCTTTATATTGATTCTTTTGATCAGGTTGATTGCATGGATACCTGGTCTTCTTTTCTTATAGAATAATTTAAGACTATATATTACTTTCTTACCACAAAATATTACATGTATAATCTCAGCATTGTATCATTCTGAATTTTTTCAATTTTGTATTATCTTGGGGGTCAATTATTTGTATGTTTTAAGTATCCAAATATGTGAACTTTATTTTTCATTTCAAATTGAAAAAAAAAAATATTGTGACCCAGGTGTGTGATCTGATGATACCAGTTCATTACTATTTGCTGGTAGTTAGTCTATGGCTTTTACAATGTCAATATTTGTAAGTAACTCACATCCCCAACACAGCCTATTTTCTAACTGTGGAGGTCGACACTTACATGCATGTTGAAGATAACTTGATTTCTTATGTTTTATATGTCCATTTCATTTTTGCTGCTTTGTTAGTTAGAAGGATATTTGAAAAAGCAATCTCTTATTGTTATTGCTAATCTGTAAGTTCAGTTATGGTTGTTCCAAGTTATAATTTACTTATGTTGATATTTATGAATTAGAACTGCTATACCCAAAATGTTCAGATAACTGTTTTTGTCATTATAGAGTAACATAGTTTGTCACATTAAGGCTTCTCTATTAAATTTTCTTGCTTAGCACTAACATTCATTTACTGGACTCTGAGGTGTTTTTTTTTGAGACAGGGTTTCTCTGTGTAGCTTTGCGCCTTTCCTGGAACTCGCTTTGGAGACCAGGCTGGCCTCGAACTCACAGAGATCCGCCTGCCTCTGCCTCCCGAGTGCTGGGATTAAAGGCGTGCGCCACCACCGCCCGGCTGGACTCTGAGGTTTACTAGACTCTAATTTTCTTCTTACTCAGTTTTTCTGGGTGAGTCAAGGACCAAGGTGAGCAAATTTCCTTTCCGGGTATCCTGCTTTGGTTATCCAAGATGGTGGCATTTAAGAGTCCCTAGTTCACAGTGTGTGTTCATCTCCTATCACATTAGTGCCCAGTCAGCACTTTTTTGCTAGCACCGAGAGTTCCAGAGAAACAGCAAGTAGCAAAGCTCCCTGGGACACTCATGTGGGTGCCTGTCTGCCGCTGTTTGCCATTCTGCTTTCTCAGCATTGGGGCATCTGGGTACTAACTGCATTTCCTTTCAGTCCACATGTGCATTTTGATATACATTTATTGCACTTTACCCATCATTTCTAGGTATTCCAGTATAAGATATTTTCTGTTTATTGAACTAGAACTTACAAGCTGATTAAATCATACTGATGAAACCATTATCTTGCTTCCATGCTGAGCACTGGCAGTGAGTTTTGCATCAGCTGGGTTAAAATAGCTTGTTGTGCTTTTCTTATTTTTAATTATCAGCATACGATAAAAACACAAATTAAAGATATCAAAATGGACATTATTAGGAAAGGAACATGATATCATAAATCTTAAAATGTGCCATTTTGAAATCCAAAACATAGAACAAAGCACATGTACTTATATTTGCTCAAAGGGCTAAATCTTCATAATAGTGTGTGTTTTTATGAAGAAAAATTATTGACTTTAAACAGCTTTTCATAAAAGTACAGATATAAAATAAGTACACCAAATATGAGAATGTGAACTCTGTTCTAATTTCTTTAAAATATCGGTTTTATAGCCTTGAAAGAAAATGCTACTTTTGTAAAAGTCAAAGGATTGGAATCCATAACATTCAGATATCTACATCAAGTAGAGCACAAACAGGACCTGTGGAAACTTTTTTCCCATAATGTTAATTTGGCTAAGTCAAAGGCAATATAAATGAACCCTTCCTACCCCATAACTTAGGACAAGGAACAAGAGTCCTATTTGATTTCAGAGTCTCTGCTTAAGTCTGCTGCCATTTATTCATTTTATGAGTCCTTTATTCTCATTAAGAAACATACATGAGGAGTTGTTGAATGAGCTTAAATATTGTTGGCTTTTTCTTCAGGGTTAGACGTAAGATAGGCAAAAAATATTATGTTTTGATATACATATGCAATGCAAAATGACTAATACAGTGAAGCTAATTAGCATGCCTATTACCTGACTAGCTTTGTGTGGCTATATGTGTGCTGTGGAGGGTCCTTACCAATAGGTCAGTATTGTCAGAGTTCTAAATATTACCAGTTCTGGTTGTGTATTTTTATGCTGACTAGTGACCTGTCAACTTGACCAAGATGGAGTCATTGGTAGAGAGGAAATCTCAACTGAGAAAAATCTTTATCCCTGAATTGGCCTTGGGACAACTCTATATGGTGTTTTCTTGATTAATGATTAATGTGGGTGGACCCAGCCCACTGGAGGTAGTACCACCCCTAGGAAGGTAATCCTGAATGGTATGAGAATGCAAGGTGAGCAGGTCAAGCCACGAGGAACAAGCCAGGGAGCAGCACTCCTCCCTGGTCTCTGCTTTTGTTCCTGCCTTGAGCTTCCTGCCTAAAGTTCCTGTCCTGACTTCCTTGGATGGTAGACTGCAAACTGCAAGACGAAATAAATTGTTTTCCTCAAGTTGCTTTTGGCCTTTGTGTATCATCACAATAACAGAAACTCTAAGACTTGCCTGAAATTTCATATTTATTGCTTTTAGATTGTTTCTCCCAATAACTGATAATAAAATTAGTTACTTTTCTTTGTTGCATCCCTATTGTATCTGTGTGCATTCATTTACAAATCACTTTTTCAAATTCTCTGCCTACCTTTGTACTAAGTATATGTTTTCCTTACTGAGTTTTGTGAAGTATGAACAATGTTTAGTTATATTGATTGTAAGAATCATCTATTATTCTACTTAATATTCACTTGTTTCAAAGGTTATGTAAGGAATGGAAGGTTTTACCATGCACATGCTCAAAACCAATGCTTTCTTTTTCTAAGGTTAGTATTTTTTCAACTTAGGAGATGTTCTTACTATTTACTTCTACTGTTGAAGACTAGGGACCATTCCAAACATTTTGGTTTGTATTTCACTTCCAAACTGAATGCTCAGAGAATTTTACTACGAAGTGTGTTGTTGGCAGTAGAGAGCTCACTGTGTATGTTTCTTTGCATGCCTTTTACTGTAATTGAATCGCCTTCTAGTCATAATTTTATAAAATCTTTGTTCATAACAGTAATGTATTTTATTAAAAGCATTTCTGCAGTGTTTTTAGCAACTATTATCCTTTTATTCCAGAATCAATCTCTCTGTCTCTCTCTGTCTCTGTTCTCTCTGTCTGTGTGTGTGTGTGTGTGTGTGTGTGGTGTGTGTGTGTGTGTGTGTGTGTGTGTGTGTGTGTGTGTGTGTGTGGTGTGTGTGTGCGTATGGTCCAATGTGGTGGTATTGTGTTCCCCAACATATTGTGCATGCTAATAAACTTATCTGGGGTCAGAGACAGAACAGCCACAATATTAAACATAGAGGTTAGGCAGTGGTAGCACACGCCTTTAATCCTAGCATTCCAGAGGCAGAAATCCATGTGTTCAAGGATACAGCCAAGCATGGTGACTCAGGCCTTTAATCCCAGGGAGTGATGGTAGAAAGCAGAAGTGTATATAAGGCGTGAGGACCAGGAACTAGAAGCATTTGGCTGGTTAAGCATTTGGCTGGTTAAGCTTTTAGGTTTTGAGCAGCACAGTTCAGCTGAGAGCCATTCGGATATGAAGACACAGAGGCTTCCAGTCTGAGGAAACAAGATCAGCTGAGAAGTTGGCCAGGTGAGGTGGCTGTGGCCTGTTCTGTCGCTCTGATCTTCCAGTATTCACCCCAATACCTGGCCTCAGGTTTGTTTTATTAATAGGAACTTTTAGGATTCCTGCTACAGTCCATGTTCATGTGTATGTGCACACCCCTGTATGGAGCATACAGAGGTCAGATCAACACACTGAGTGTCTTCCTCTAGCACTTGATGCGCTGTTTCCTTGTTACAGGGTCCCTCACAAACAATGGAAGCTTATTGCTCAGATTATCCTAACTGGCTGGCAAATTGCAAGACCCACATGTCTCCCGCCCCCAAATGCTGCGGTTATGGTCAAGCAAAGCCATGCCTTTTTTATGTCAGTGCTGAGGATTCAAACCCATGTCTTTATTCTTGCCAGAGAAGAACTATTACCATGGAGCCATCTCTCCAGTCACAGAGTTCTCAATAAGAGAAATATTTAGAAGAACGTGCAAGGAATATATAGTGTTGAAAAAAACTATTACATTTGTGAAATACACTTGCAAGCTTTTCACATCATATGAAATCTTTCTCAATAAGTATATTGCTGAACTTAATTTGTGGCTGTTTTAGTTAGTTAGAATTATGCATCAATGTTTATGAATAAATGGCTGTGGCATGCGTGAGTCACTAATGTTCCTGTGTGGTTTTGCTGTCAACTTCATAAAACATTTCATATTCCTCAAGTGTCTGAAAGAAATCTGTATATATTTGTTATTTTTCCCATAAATGTCAAGAGCATCATCCTTTATGGAAATTTGCCCTTCAGACTTTGGACACCTCAACCTACACAGGATCCAGTGTCTGTCTGCAAGCCTCCACAAGAAGAATGTCATTTTCTGGGAACTGCCCCATGAGGACCAGCACCAGGGTTACTTTTATGCTTTAAATCTCTGTCAAGAGCTGAGATGAGGCTATGCCCTGTCCTAAGTCACTCTGTATTGCATGTAACAGCACTTCTTAGGCACTACCTTGTCATGAAAGATTCCACTTTCCAAGTAGCATTTGACTCCATTTTGAGTCCAAACACTGGGACAAGATGACTCTGCACCTTGTTAAGTATATAAACAGCACCATCTGTCTGGTACCACCCAGGAGACATATATTAAAAACCAACACATTCCTAAAACAGAAAGGATGGCACTTTGTAAATTTATCAAAGTAAATTGTAACCATATTTGAACCCATGGGTGCATTAAAATCTTACCAGGAAAACCAGGCCTAAGAGCTTAGTGAGCACATCAGAATGAAAAAGTGAAGTTAAAAGCAAGAACATTTAACACTGTGTTAGTGTTACTTTGTAACCATTCTCTTTGCTCACTGTTGTCGTGGCCTACCTATCTTTCCATCTGGACTCAGTCTGTCCCTTGCATTTGACTCCATCTGATTCCACATGGCCTCCATGGCCTCACACCTCCCTAGACAGCGCCACTAAACCTTGCAGCTCATCACAACTCTGACCCTGTGGTTTGGACTCTTAGACCCTTGCCTCCAAGTAGGTTCATTAGCGTCTTATCTAACAATCAACCGAATCAGCTTCCTGTCCCTGCCTTCAGAGTGAGGCTTCTTTGTAAGTCCTTGAATATTCCTGCAGCTTCCTTAACACTTTCACGGCCATTCAGGAACCTGCGTGGACAGTGGATAGACGGACAGATTTGCTGTGTGTTGTGTGACACATGTTTCTCGGTGAGTTAACAACAGTGGTTAAGATTAATATGAAGGACTTGTGTTTGCATCATCTGGCTATCAAGGAAAATCAGAACAATTTGGCTAGTTGCAGCCAATGGAACCAATGTAGCTTCTAAATTTATTGTTATTCAATAAATTCTGAAAGTGTGGAGTGGCCCTTTGGGAGTATGAATGAGAAGGGTCCTCGTAGACTCATATTTGAATATTCAGTTCTCAGAAAGTGAAACTCTTTGATAAGATTAGGAGGTGTGGCCTTGTTGGAGGAAGTGTGTCACTGGGGGTGGATTTTGAGACTTCAAAAGACCATGCTGGGCCTAGTCTCTCACTCTCTATTTGAAGATCAGGATGCAGCTCTCAGCTGCTTCAGCACCACATCTGGCTGCTCTCCACAATGATGATAGTGGACTAAACCTCTGGAACTGTAAGCAAGCTCCCAATTAAATGCTCTCCTTTATAAGAATTGCCTTGATCATGGTGTCTCTTCACATCAATAGACTAGTGACATGCTCACAATGTTAAGGAACATTGTTTTATCAATATTGTTTTGAATCCTCCACATCCAGTACAACACCTGTGTCTCACAGGAAGGAAGGACTTATTCTTTACAAGTCCATGGTTCAGGTTGGTTCTGATTTTGTTTTCTTTTAGAGATAAGGCTCTTCTTATTTAACCCAGACTGGCCCTGATATCATGATCCCTTTGATTCAGACTCCCCTGTGCTGGGATTCAGGCATGAACCAAAATGTAGAGTTAATGTTGCTTTTATATATATATATATATATATATATATATATATATATATATATATATATGTCAGCATGTTATCATATAGAAGTCTGGATGAGGTTCATTTTCTCTGTTTGTTGCAGAACTAAGGAATCATGTTATATCAGCCTTTCTTACAGAACTAACCTTATAATTAGCCCATAAACTATCATTTTTCATTCACTCTGGTTCTTTACAACACATCTTGTTTTATTTATATCATATAAAATGAAAATTTCTGCAGAAATAAAAACTCAAAGTATGATGCAAATCTGTATGTATAATGTCATTATAACTGTGTTTTATATATTCCAGGAAACCTTTCTAAAGCAATTAATTCTAAGACAAGATTTTAATAGAAAGCATTGTTATATTAATAATAAATTAAAATAAATGAATTATTAAAAAATGATTTAATATGAAAGTTTTTAAATTAAGTATAGTCTCTAGAAATTACACCAGACATATTCTATTTTGTTCTTATTACTTTGTTCACTGTCAGAGTTGATGCTCCCCACTGTTAGAGTTTCTTCTTCATGTCTTTCTTAGAAAAAACAATGCAATTGCAAGTATCTGCATCTAAGAAAAAGAACCATAAAAGTTCCATATCTATTTCCATGCTGGGCATTAAACCCAGTACCTTGAGTGTACTAGGCTAGTCATTGTGTTCCATTTCTGTAAGTTTTAATGATATGAAAAGACTTCTCAAAACATTAAATAAGAACTTTATATTATTTAGAAGATAATTGTAATTTTTATTCGTTTTCTAAGATATCTACACTTCTCCTTTCATGGAAGTCATGGACAAAATAATAACATATGCAGAGAAAACTGGGGCCAGTGGAAAAACTCCCTTTAGTTGGAGGGACCTTGGAGCACTGACCTCTCTGAGACCACACACACCAACTTGAGGCTAGAAATTTCTCCCCAAGAATCCTCCAAATAATTTTGAGTGCATCATTCATCACTAGTTAGAAAGTTCTGGATAAAGGCACTAAGGTTTACGTGGCTCAGAAATCATTTTCAAAGCCAAAGTCATTTTAACAATAATTTGATGAATTGAAACAAAGACAGGCTCATTTAAAGTATACTTTTCACACATTCCCTTAGAGGAGAAAGCCTGGAAGTATTAACTTTATAAAATGTTATTGTATCATCATCCATTAGCATTTATTGAACAATTAATCGTTAGGGAATAAGGACATATGACTTCATGCTAGAAATGGCTATTCTCTAAAGATGCTTTCAATTTGTTTGGCTCATATAATCCTGATATTTTGTGACATTTCAAGTATGTGGTAAGAACAATAATTAAAATTCTATGTTGACATTTTCATGTTTTTTTAATGAATTTCTCATAAACTTATTTGAAATGCATATGCAATAAGTTAGAATTTATTGGGAATAAATCTTCAAAACTTCAAAAAGGAGCAACTATTCCTTGCATTACCCACTTAAACACTCAGCTGATTTCATAAATTTGAGACATTATCACCAGCAATGATCTTCTCACTCTGAAACTGTATTTATATCTTAAAAGTCTGAAGAGACTGTAAATGTGTATTCAGGCAAAGTGGCAGCTTAGTAATGAATGGTTCACATGGGATCAAACGAGCCTTTTTTCAAACTATTACATAAACATAATTGTCATTTTCTGCAAATAGTGGCGATAATGTAATAACTAGATGCCCTTTAAAGATCCCCTGCTGCCCTTCATGAACAGGAACTCACTGATGTGCCTTCTGAGAACAACCCTTCAAAGTGAGTTTATTGTCCCTAATTAGCAGATGATAACATGATGTTTGGAGAGGTTAAGAAATGTCCTTCAATTCACAGAATGAGTAAATGATAGCGTAGTTTATGATGATCCCAAGAACTCGCATGAGCCAGGAATATCCTTGTTCTCATACAGCTTTATATTACTTTGCATTTGATTGCCCATTGTATGCTGAAGTTAGTTGCACCTAAGTCTTTCTGTTTTAATTCCTGAAACTAACCAAAGTGGATGTCTGCTGCCGTCATGGCACACTCTTGATGAATTTTTCTAACTAACCCGTGAAGAACTGATTACCTGATAGTCCAGCCCCACCAGAACCTCTGTATCTTACATCCAGGGTTTTAGTCCCACCAGCAAAAGCACCTCTTACTCTGTCCTATAGATAGAGCTTATATACAAACTTGATTTTGGGAAAAAGGCCAAGGCTTCTTGCCAGCTACTGAATTCAGTTCCATGCATTCTCCACTCAAGAAAATGAAACTCAAGTCAAGTTGCTTAGATGATGAAGTAGAAATAGAAATAAAACATATACTCTGATCTTAAACAGACCAGAACCATCGAAATATTATGCTTCCATACCACAGTCTTCATAGAACACAACTAGAGATTCATAAGACATAGATCTATTGATCATCTGGGTCATCTGTTGCTGGAGAGTGTCTCTCCAGGTTCCACCAAGCCCCTCAGTTGCACAATTCATGTATAAAATAATCACTCAGACGCTTATATTATTTACAAACTGAATGGCCATGGCAGGCTTCTTGCTAACTGTTTTTATATCTTAAATTAACCCATTTCTATAAATCTATACCTTGTCACATGGCTGGTGGCTTACCGGCATCTTTACATGCTGCTTGTCCTGGCCGTGGCTGCAGTGTCTCCCTCCTTCTTCCTGTTTCCCCAATTCTCCTCTCTCCTTGTCCCATCTATACTTCCTGTCTGGTCACTGGCCATCAGTGTTTTACTTATATAGAACGATATCCACAGCACTTCCCCTTTTCTTTTTTTAAAAAGGAAAGTTTTAACTTTAACATGGTAAAATTACATATAATAAAACAATTATCGAGCAAGAATTGTAGTTACAATATTAAAGAAGATGTCTTATATATCTTATGTTTGTGAGTTTAAGGTTTTATATCTAACTTATCTTTTATTATAACTAAGGAAATTACAACTATCTAGTCTTTAACCACATCAAAGACCTGAGAAGGAACATAATGGTACCTGAGAAATGGTAGATGGATGTAAGCAACTTTCGGGAATCTTGCAAGAGTAGACCAAGACAGCTGGCAGCCTGGACAGTCACCTAATGTTTCTCAGCATTGTTGGTGCATTCAAATTGGCTACAGGCCTAGAGTATCTGACAGACCATTTTTAGAAGCAGGAATTCTGAAAGACCATCTTACCCTGTCTTGGCAGAGTACAGTGGTTGCTTTCCTTGTGTCCCACTTGTCCAGAAAGGACAGCATTGCATTTGTACTGTCAGCTGTCAAGGCAAGGGCAGTTCTTTGCCCAGTAGGCCATTTTGTGCCAAGAAGACAAACTTCCAAATGGAAATGTCTTAGAAGCCCAACATTCTCTCTGGATCAAATTGGTGCAGCCAGGAGCAATTGTGTCTCACGTCAACAGAATTTTAAGTTATTTAAATGCCATATTTCTTAGGTTTATGAAGTGTTTGAAGATTACCTATCTATCTGAAATATATCTATGTATACCTAAAAGACTTAACTAACATGGCTACAAATATGATTATCATAGATGACTAATTATTAATCTATTTTTAATTATCCATTACAATTTTAAATGAGTTACATAAACATAATACCTTAGACAAGAATATATATACAGTATAACAAAATTAACTTTAAGTTTGTATCAATAAACTAAAATTTATACCAATGTAAAACATTTTAAACAAGTTGTTATTCTTTAAAAGTAGGTTTATTAATCTACCCTTTTATCCTATCACGTCTAAACTATCCCCTTTTTTTCTTTAGAAAGAGATTATATTTATAATCAACCTGTTTTAAATAAAAATATTGGTTTTTCTCTGTCCCACACCAGATGGCTCTTTTGACTTGGGACATAAGAATCTCTTAATCATTTTTTTAAAGCAATATGTCTGGGTTTAGAGGGGGAGTGAGCCAATTCCACCTCTAAAGCCAGCTTGGTATATTTGGGAATTTGGGCGTAGCTTTTCTTACTACTTTCTGTTGGAGGGGGGCGCTGTATCTTATGGGGATGCAAAGAAAATTTTAGACCTATGGGGTAGTCCTTGAGGCTGTATTGTATGAACCAGTTGCCTTGAAACCGTTCTGGATGTTGGATCATCTGGGCCATGGTGTCATCGGAGATCTTTCAGGGGGTCTTGGCTGGTCAAACCTGATGTATCTTAATTTGGAACAAATCCATAGCCTCTGGCTTTCTGTGGAAACAAAAGCAGCACCTCCTTTCCAAAGCAACATATCCTTACATCCAAATTTTGAAGTTAAGGTATCTTTAAAAATTTACATTTTGGCATAACTGAACAGCTTTTACAATCAAATATTTTTCTTTAGTTATGAATATCAAAGACAACATATTCTAGATTTTTTGTGTGATAGCCATCTTTACGTGGCTTATTACCTTTACTGGTTTTTTTTTAAACATTTTATTTTTAGATACTATTTGTTTATATAACGGTATATATATTTTTTTCTCTTTTAAGCCTACATACATTTTTACATGTATTATAAATTATTTTATCTGAATCAGTCTTATTGCGAACCTATTGGTTTTTTTTTTTTGTATTTTTTGGTATTCTAAGAATATATATATATATATATTTTTATTTTACAATACTATTCAGTTCTACATAATAGCCACAGATTCCCTTGTTCTCTCCCTTCCTGCCCCCCTCCCCTTCCCCCCAGCCCACCTCCCATTTCCACCTCCTCCAGATCAAGGTCTCCCCCGAGGACTGGGATCGACCTGATAGACTCAGTCCAGGCAGGTCCAGTCCCCTCCTCCCAGATTGAGCCAAGCGTCCCTGCATAAGTCCCAGGTTTCAAACAGCTAACTCATGCAACGAGCCCAGGACCTGGTACCACTGCCTAGATGCCTCCCAAACAGATCAAGCCAATCGACTGTCTCACCTATTCAGAGGGCCTGATCCAGTTGGGGGCCCCTCAGCCTTTGGTTCATAGTTCATGTGTTTCCATTCATTTGGTTATTTGTCCCTGTGCTTTATCCAACCTTGGCTTCAACAATTCTCGCTCATATAAATGCTCCTCTTTCTCACTAATTAGACTCCCAGCGCTCCACAAGGGGCCCAGCCGTGGATGTCTGCATCCAGATTCCTCAGTCCTTGGATGGGGTTTATGGCACAACATTTAGGGTGTTTGGCCATCCCATCACCAGAGTAGGTCAGTCCCGGCTGTCTCTCGACCATTGCCAGCAGTCTTTTGTGGGGGTATCTTTGTGGATTTCTGTGGGCCTCTTTAGCTCTTTGTTTCTTCCTTTTCTCATGTGGTCTTCATTTACCATGGTCTCCTATTCCTTGTTCTCCCTCTCTGTTCTTGATCCAGCTAGGATCTCCCGCTCTCTTTCCCTCGACCCTCGCCCTTCATTGCTCCCAATCATGTCCAAGCTGTTCATGTAGATCTCATCCATTTCTCCGTGTCTTTCTTGGGGTCCCGTTTTCCAGGTAGCCTCACTGGTGATGTGAGTAGCAGTCCAGTCATCCTTGTTCCACATCTAGCATGTTCCTATGAGTGAGTACATGCCATATTTGTCTTTCTGAGTCTGGGTTACCTCACTCAGGATGATTTTTTCTAGATCCATCCATTTGCCTGCAAACCTCATGATGTCATTGTTTTTCTCTGCTGAGTAGTATTCCATTGTGTATATGTGCCACAATTTATTTATCCATTCTTCAGTTGAAGGGCATCTAGGTTGTTTCCAGGTTTTGGCTATTACAAACAATGCTGATATGAACATAGCTGAGCAAGTGCTCTTGTGGTATGATTGAGCATTTCTTGGGTATATGCCCAGGAGTGGTATAGCTGGATCTTGGGGGAGATTGATTCCCAATTTTCTAAGAAAGCACCATATTGATTTCCAAAGTGGTTGTACAAGCTTGCATTCCCACCAGCAGTGGAGGAGAGTTCTCCTATATACATTGGACAAAGAAGCTGAGAAGGCAATTAGAGATACATCACCCTTTACAATAGCCACAAATGACAGAAAATACCTTGGGGTAACACTAACCAAGCAAGTGAAGGACCTATATGACAAGAACTTTAAGTCCCTGAAAAAAGAAATTGAAGAAGATGTCAGAAAATGGAAAGATCTCCTATGCTCATGGATAGGCAGGGTTAACATAGTAAAACTGGCAATCTTACCAAAAGCAATCTTCACATTCAATGCAATCCCCATCAAAATACCAACACAATTCTTCACAGACCTGGAAAGAATAATACTCAACTTCATATGGAAAAGCGAACATATTGTTTTAAACTGTAGCCTTCTAAGCCTGAAATGGTGCTGTGGCTGCTGGCTCTGCCCCCTTCAGCTTTTCAACATGGCGGTGGTACGTTTTCTCCAGCTCTGGGAGTCATCAAGTCTCAGAAATAGTAGTTCTACGCTTTTGTCAAAGTAGCGTGTAGCCCAGAAACCTCTTTTTTTTTTTTTTTAATACTAATAAAGACTAAATCTACCACACAGCTGCCCATATGAGACAAGAAGCAGGAACCTGGTTTTGGCTCTGTTTAGAATTGGTTATTAAATACTCTCAGGTTTAAGGTGGAAACTCGAGCCGTTGGGCACCATTTATTGCTGGAGAGCGTCTCTCCAGGTTCCACCAAGCCCCGCAGTCCCACAATCCATGTATAAAATAATCACTCAGATGCTTATATTATTTA
Source organism: Peromyscus leucopus (assembly GCF_004664715.2). Classification (NCBI taxonomy): domain Eukaryota; kingdom Metazoa; phylum Chordata; class Mammalia; order Rodentia; family Cricetidae; genus Peromyscus; species Peromyscus leucopus. The sequence continues at coordinate 7,843,834 of NC_051070.1, read as the reverse complement.
TAAACTGAATGGCCATGGCAGGCTTCTTGCTAACTGTTTTTATATCTTAAATTAACCCATTTCTATAAATCTATACCTTGTCACATGGCTGGTGGCTTACCGGCATCTTTACATGCTGCTTGTCCTGGCCGTGGCTGCAGTGTCTCCCTCCTTCTTCCTGTTTCCCCAGTTCTCCTCTCTCCTTGTCCCACCTATACTTCCTGTCTGGTCACTGGCCATCAGTGTTTTATTTATATAGAATGATATCCGCAACAGTCATCTTTGAGTATGAGCAACCCAGAGATGTAAGAAGGCAAATGACTCTACCAACAAAATTCACTCTTCATCCAGCTACATCCCTGTGAGGGGAGACTAAACAATTTTATTCTGCTCAAATAAGAAATTTACTCCCTGCCAGAATGTCAAAATCTTTTCAGGACAAGAGAAATTTTCATTAAAACAAGGATTTGGGTGGGAAGGGGAGGGATCAATGATGTCATCATGTTATAATTTCAAAAAATTAAAAAATAACAAGTAAAGAAATTATAAAAGGCAGCTTAGCTCTTTTGTAGAGCAGAAAAGGAGTCAATGATCATTGTGCATCATGGTGATACACTGTAGAAATACTTTCCTGCTCAATATGGGGTTAAACTTTGTTTTCTCTTTCTTTAAAAGTAAAGACTTCCCTGAGTGGGGGGAAAGTGCTACTCTTGCTCTGCTTTAAAAAAAAAAAAAAACCATAACAGTTAAGCGAATAAGTGCATCTTCTTGTACACATGTGGAAATCCTGAAAACGGTGCAAGGTGCAATCTCTAGAATGATGTGAGGGTCTAACACTCTTTGTCTTTGCAGAACTGAGTGTTTCTGAGAGGCAACACAGCTGTCAAAACCTAAAAAGAAAAGAAAAACGGCAAACGGCATGAATTACCGGAGACATCCTCCCTGCTCCCACTTCATATGTAGATGCCAAAATCCGGCTTGGTGGACAGTGATGAGACTACCATGGACACACAGTGGCAGAGATCTCTAGATGGTGGCTTATGAAAAGAAAGTAAAACCCTGAGACAGGGCAGAAGCTCAGGCAGAGTCACAATGCTTCTCTCATCTTGCATAGAATCCCACTAGGTACCTTTGAGAAAGTCTAAGTCATTCAGAAATTTAAATATGTTTCTCAGTTGTGAATTTAAAAATCTATTTCTAAGTTGTGCTTCAAATATAGCCAAGATGGAAAGAGGAGAAATGAGTCATGCTCTTCTAAATTCCCTTTTGTATTCTCCTATGAAGCTCAAAGACCTATAATTCAGAGCTGTGATAGATGTTGACCAATAAGCAGTCAGTACACAGTGAGGCTTCAAAGAATGAAGAGGAGCCACAAGTTTCTAAGAGAACTATAGGAAAATGCCAGAGTAATAACAAGTCTGAAATCTTATAAGAAAAGCACATGTCAAGGGGATGGAGACCAAGGTTACACTTACTTGCTTAAATACCATCAACAAATAATGATAGCTTCATTACTTAAGTGTGCTTTCAACAAAAAAGGAATTAAAGTCCTTATTCTAGAACTGTGGTGAAGAGATACAGAATATGTTAAATTGTCTTTGCTCTTATAGTAATTCTCTAATGTAGAACATAGTTAAATCAACAGAGCATGATACATGAGTGGTATGATCGAGGTATGTAGGTATGGCTGTGGTAGAACATAGGAGAGCAGTCTCATTGGGTGGGAGGAAAGTACAAAAGTCTTAACAAAGGCAATGATGTCCCAACTGAGTACTCAGGAATATAATTTATCTTAACAAAAACTGTGTCTGTGGAAATCAAAGAGTGAGAAGAAATTTTGAAGTTAGTTAGAGGGAGGTAGAGGGTCCAAGTGCAAAAAAAAGCACAGAAGACAGATAAGCCATGAATTAACAGGGGGTCTAAGTTTGTTCCTGTCTTAGTCACTGTTCTATTGCTATTAAGAGACACCATGACCAAGGTACTCATAAAAAAAAGCATTCAGTTGGGGGGCTTGCTTAAAGTTCCAGAGGCTGAGTCCATTATCATCATGGCAGGGAGCATGGATGCAGGCAAGTGTAGTGCTGGAGAGGTAGCTGAGAGCTATAGCCTGATCCACAAATAGGGAGTGAGAAACTGGGTATAGAATGGGCATCTGAAACCTCAGAGCCTCCCTGAGTCACACACTTCCTCCAACAAGTCCTTACCTTCTAACCCTTCTAATCCTTTTCACGGAATGACATTCCTTGGTGACTAAGCATTCAAATATATAAGCCTATGGGGGGCCATTCCTATTCAGACTACTTCAATTCCTTACAGTGAAATCTACTTACCAAAGTAGAGACTGGTGAAAAATGAGGCCTGAAAGCTGGAAACATTAAATCTTAAACTTGAATTTAAAATTATAATTAAGGATTTTGTAAGCCAATAGAAGACCAGCCATTATTCATAGAATAATTTGCCTGTAAGAGAAAGATGGGTTGTTCCAGGGGTTAGCTGACTACATCAGTTTGTTCCTATGCTGATGACATCTACAGATGCTAAATCCTAGATCAAGCATTAATCAAACTAAAGCATGTGACTGGCAGGATTTCTCTTTCCATAAACCAACACGGCCTTACCAAGGGTGGCTTCCAGTCCACAAGGTCGTATTCCCCATTTCCTCAAGTACCGCAAGGAGATAACAGATTGTCTAGTCAGAAAAGTTTCCAGGACAGAAACATATCATGAACCCCTGTAGGCCTGAGAAATAGTAGAAGAAGGTTCATAGAACAGTGAGAATAAACCATTGTCCAAGATACTGGTAGGGACTGGGAGAGCATTCTTCAGTGCTTGAATCTTTGAAAAAGAAAGGTGCCTCTAGCCTAGAAATCTGAGTTCTGGAGGGTTTGTAGACTAGATGTTTTCTGAGACATCTTAGACACTGCTTTTGGTCTGGACCCAGCACTCATAATGACACTGGGATTCTAGGTGATGGATTCCTGCATGCGGAAGAGATGCTTGGCTGAAGATAGCACACAGGAAGAAGGACCAAACCATCTCAAAAGGCTCAGTTCTTTTGGCAATGCCCTAGTTGGCATTTGTTGAAAGACCGGATATGAGAGAATCAAATGCTATTCTTTATTGACACTCTTCAAAGTTAAGTTCAGAAGTTGGACTTATCTGAACCAACTGAGGGAAAGCAATAAGATCCTTTGGTTATTTAGATGGTATCTTGTTTATTTAACAAGCACAAATACCGTGTAGATGCTCGGAGGTGTTAGACATTCTATCTCTGTATCCCACTTACTCATCTAAGAATGAGTACAATAGAATTGTATTGCCTTATGTCATGGTTATGAGAATTGAGTTCGTGTTTGTTAAATACCTAAAGCCTCCATTGCTAGTTGGTGATTGAATCCTGCCTCAATAAGACTTCCTCCTCCTTACTATTCATGCTTGATTTATTATTATTTGTTGGGAAAATAAGTGTATTATCAGTAATTGTCCCCAATTTTACAAAGAATATCCTGTCATCTATTTTATACTTAATTCCTTTTTTTTTTTCTTTTGGTTTTTCGAGACAGGGTTTCTCTGTGTAGTTTTTGGTGTCTGTCCTGGATCCCACACTGCAGACCAGGCTGGCCTTGAACTCACAGAGATCTGCCTGGTTCTGCCTCCTGTGTCCTGGGATTAAAGGCATTCATCACCACCACCCAGCCTATCCTTAATTCTTACAATAGCTCTTTGAGAGGAATTTTTCTCTTTAATTTATAAGTGAGACTGCATGTTCATTGGTGCCTAAAAATTCAGACATAGGAGAAGTGGCCAAGACTGAAACACAGGTTGTCTGATGTTAGGTAAGAGGTCTTTTCACTGCACCACACTCTCAGCTTCTCAGAAGGCCTACAGGAAGGGAGAGAGAAGTTGCAAAGAAGACAGATAATCTTTAAGAATATTTTAAAAAGTAAAACAAACAAACAAAAAACATGATTCAGACTGCCTGACATGCTACATATATATCAGCTTTCATAACACATCACAATCAGTACTCACAGTAGAATATGAGATAATCTCTCCACTACTGTGGCATTGTCAAAGGCCTCTTAGGATCTGTAAGAATCTGCTGGATTCAGGTTGCAAGCCAGGCTGTTACCAGAACTCTAAGGAAACTAGAGTCAGGTCAGAAAGTGCATGCAGCCCATCTGCAAGGACTATAGATGGACAAAGTTTCTAGTCAAAGACCTGCAGGTACTCATTCCTGGTCATCTCAGCTCCAGAACATCAAGAGAATAAGAACTACATAATGTCTGGCTTTCCTGGAGCACAGAGAGATTTGGAAACTATGAATAAAGGTCAACTCTAATGAGAAGAGACAAAGAATAAGCAAACATTTGAAATAAGTAACTTAAGTAAAACCCATTTCCATTTATTAGCAGTGTTTCTTATAAAATATCATTGTCTTGATGAAATTGGAAAAAAAACTTGTCTTAGTTAAGGTTTCTATTGCTATGAAGAGACACTATAACCATGGTAACTCATAAAGGGAAAACATTTAATTGAAGTGGCTTACATTTTCAGAGGTTCAGTCCATTATTATTATGGTGTAACATGGTGGTATGCAGGTAGACATGGTGCTGGACAAAAGGAAGTGGACTGAGACACTGGGAGGTATCTTGAGCATATATGAGACTTCAAAGCCTGCCTCCACAGTGACACACTTCCTCCAAAAGAACCACACCTACTCCAAAAAGGCCACACCTCCCAACAGTCACTCCCTCAGAGACTTGTAGCCACATCATAAGGCAAAAATGCATTCAGTCCAACTTCAAAAGTTCCCATAGTCCATCACAGTTCTAAACTTATTTAGAAGTCTAAAGTTCAAAGTCTCTTCTGAGATTCATGCAGTCTTTTAACTGTAATCACCTGTAAAACTAAAATAAAAAAGCAAATCATATGCTTAGAACATATAATGGCACAGGATATACATTACCATTCCAAAATGTAAGGAAGGGAGCACAGTGAGGAAATACCAAAGCAAGACTGAAAACCAGCTGGGCAAATTCCAAACTCTGCATCTCCATGTCTGATATCAAAACACTCTTCAGATCTCCAGTCCATTCAGCTTTGTTGATTGCAACACACTTCTTTCTCTTGGGCTGGTTCCACTCCCTGTCAGCAGTTCTCCTCAGCAGGTGTCTCATGGTGAAAAGTTTCTGCACCTGGATAAGCCTCTCCACTAATGCAGCAATCCAAATCAGACCAAAACAAACTGAATTAGAAAAAGCCCTGGTAAAGTGCTCCTCGATGATTTTCCACACCCCGCCCCCAGATAGGAGATGAGGAAGAGAGACAAAAAAACAAAACAAAACAACAAAATAAAAAAAACACTACACGTCTGTTTTCTAGGGTACAGTTTAAATACCCTGTGGGAGTGGTCTTGAGCATCTCTGAGGGAGGAGTGGTGTTTGGCAGGCTTAAGACAGGGCAGGGTTTGGGGAAAGACAGATGAGGGAGGCGGGTTGAAGTGAAGCTTCCACTAGAATACATGGCCCTCGCATCTCTAACATCTTGGAGTCACCAAGGCAATCCAGGCTTCACCTTCACAGCTTCATGCAAGGCTTCTCTAGGCTTCCATTAAGGGACATCTGTTGGAATTCCTAGCCAATACCCCATGACCATGCATGTGCTGGCAAGATGCTTAGTCATTTCAGGGCCTTACCTATGTAATCCTCATGCTGTGTGATCATGTAATCTATGCACATGCATGGTGTAGCTACATGAACCCATATGAACATGTGTGGGGGAATCTATAAAAGCAGGTTCCACATATCCTTCCTCTTCTTATATAATATTTCCATAGGCCTAAGCACCCCCTTCTGCTGTGGGGTAGTCTGTATGTCAAATTGCTCTGATTGGTCAATAAATAAAACACTGATTGGCCAATGGCCAGACAGGAAGTATAGGTGGGACTAACAGAGAAGAGAAAAGAAAGAACAGGAGGGTGGAAAGAGACACTGCCAGCCACCGCCATGAGAAGCAAGATATAAGGTACCGGTAAGCCACGAACCACGTGGCAATTTATAGATTAATAGAAGTGGGTTAATTCAATATAGAAGAAGTAGATAACAAGAACCCTGCCACAGCCATACAGTTTTCTAAGTAATATAAGCATCTGAGTGATTATTTTGTACATGGGTTGTGGGACTGCAGGGCTTTGTGGGACCTGGAGAGAAGCTCTCCAGCTATACCCTTCTATTTCCTCCCCTTAATAAACTCTTATAGTGGGCTTTGTTGTACCTCGTGGATTTTCTCACATGGTAAACAGCGCCACTTAATGAATAACAACACCCTTGATACACACTTGACCTCAGCAGCTTTCCTTAGTAGCGGAGGCAAATTCCATAGTCTTTTTTTTTTTTCTTATCCTTAACTCCAGAACCATGTGACTGAAGCTGCCAAGTTCTGTTGCTTACTGGGGCTGGAACATAATCCTCTCATTCAATTATATCTTTACCAACATTCTATTTTCGATAATTTCCTTCACTGCCTGAGCTTGACTGTACTGAAACTGGATCTGTAGACCAGGTGGGTTTTGAACTCAGAGATCTTTCAATTACATCTTCACCAACTTTCTGTTTTTGATGGTTACCTTCACAGACTGAGCTTGTTTGTTCTGGAACTTGCTCTGTAGACCAAGCTGACTTCAAACTCAGAGATGTGCCAGCTATTGCCTTCCGAGTGCTAGGATTAAAGGTGTGCACACACCCCACACCTGGCTCTAAGATTTTCTTTAATTCCTTTTCACAAGTTGGAAAATTAGCTAGGTGGGATCCTGCCCTGAGGTCAACACTACCTTTATTCCATTTCTTAATCTGTTAATCTCCTTGAACACAGACCATAACTCCATTCCACTTCCTGGTATTCCTTTTCTCCTCCAATTTTACATTGTATAAATTACCCTGCTCATCTTGCTCCTTTTCATTATGAATCTTCATTAGAGTTACCACTAATAACCACATGACAGAGTCTATACTAGGCTGTTTTGAAACTTTCCCTGCCCACAGAATTAACCCCAAACTTCACTTTAGTCTCAGATAGACTCTTTGGACAAGGGCAAGAAGCAGTCACATTCTTCACCAAAATATCACAAGAATATTCTCTAGGACACATATTGATTTTGTTCTCCTCTGAAATACCTTGAGCCTGGCTCCCACAGTTCATCAAATCACTCAGCACCACTGCCTTCCATGCTCCTACTATCATGGCTCATAAGCAGCACTTGAAATGTTCAACTGCCTTTCTAAATCACTGTCCCAAGGTCCATATTCCTACAAACAAAATCATGATCAGGCTTATCATAGCAATACTTTAGTCCATGGTACCAACTCCTGTCTTAGTTAGGGTTTCTGTACTGTGAAGAGACACCATGGCCATGGCAACTCTTATAAAGGAAAATATTTAATTGGGTGGCTTACAGTTTAGAGGTTTAGTTAATTATCAACATGGCAGTGTGCAGACAGACATGGTGCTGGAGAAGTTGCTGAGAGTTATTCATCTTGCTCATGTAGCAAGAATTAGTCTGTTTCACTGGGTATGGCTTGAGCATATATGAAAAGAGCCTACCTCCATAGTGACATACTTCCTCCAACAAGACTCCACCTACTCCAACAAGGCCAAACCTCCCATTAGTGCATTCCCCTTGGGGGCCATGTTCTTTCAAATCACCACAGAACTACATTAAAATGTAAGTACTTAATTTATTTCCTATTTATCTTATGAAGACTACATCACATTTTTACTATAATCTTATGTTCACTCCAAAGGAAATTTTTTTCATATTGTGCTACCTGGTTACTGTTCCTTTCCTGTCCTTTGATTTATTTTCCTTTGTGTGTCATGGGGTGGAGTGCATGTATATGTATACACCTGTGCATGTGAACATATGTGGACGCCAGTGGTTAACATCTGGATGTCTCTTACCATCACTTTTCTACCCAATTTCTTGAGATGGGTTCTCTGAGTAAACCTGAATCTTGCCCTACAGACTAGCCTGACAGTTCAGTGAGCATTTGGAATCTTGCTTTCTCAGCCCACCAGTGCTGCGGCTCCAAGTTCACACAGCCATGCCTGGCTTTCTATGTGGGTTGTAGGGATCCAACTACAGTCTTCATACTTGCACATAAGCACTTTAAAAACTGAGCCATCTCCTTAGTCTATCTTATTTGTTTCCAATGCCAAAAGATGTATAAGGAGTGAGTTGATATTTTGAACTGGTCAAATGATTATGAATTTTAAAATCATTTACCATACATATAAGTTGTAAAAAGACTACTAACCCTACCTTTGTAGTTGTTGCATAAAGACACTAACATACCATCATGAGTGATGCTTAAAGGTATTCTAACAGCATAGTAACATGACTACAACATAATACCGAGCAATATGACTACAGAGTTCTCAACTTAAGGAAAACAGCATTTTTTGTACACATAAAGTGTGAGAGACAAACAGGGTAGGCAAAATATGGACTACATAAAAGAATAATAAGTATCTCTGGAAGACAACAGAAGGGTAAAACTGAGCTTCAAAACCACCTGATGTCCACTCTGTGGGTTTTCTCTCTTCACCCTGTCTGGTGGTGGATGTCTCCTGTTAACCACCCTTTTAGCAGAATGGAATGCTCTGCTTTCTCGAGGTCATGATGGAAAATCCCCAGCATAGCTTCCCCAAAGGTACATCTTCTCTCTTCAGTACAGCCAAAAGGGCTAAGATCTTTAACCCCAAATTGACATTCATCTCTAGGCTGTGCACTAACATGGCAACTCCCTTGAATAAATAGGGATGGAGAAATAGATGTGTCCTAAATGGTAGGACAAAAAGAAACCCACAAGACAAACGAAAGCATCCATCTTCATGCACTGGTCAAAGCCTTGGAGCAGAAGTCTTGAAGAATACCTAGCCCCTGCATTACATCATGACTGGGGAAGAGCTAATGACTCCTTTACATGGTAGTGCAGATGTTATTCCCTGAGGATCAACCAGAATCAGAAAGCATTGAGTACTGCCTCCTGGAGAGCCACAGATGCTGTGAAAATGCACAAAGGGAATAACCACCAAGGTACATAGTGGAATCCCTGAAGTAATACTCTTTAAAGCCATAACATTCCTGTTTTCCCTGTTCACCAATCTCACCAACTAACACCGTCACCATCTCCAAAAAGTGCCTTTCCTAAGAAGAGCCCATGCCTTACAAGAAGTTGCAAGGGCACAATGCACATTGACTAAAGTGAAAGCCTAATGTAACAGGGCTTCATTGTTTGCAGAGAAAACTTACCTAACAGTTAATAATATGCAAATGGTCTATCAGAGGTACTGTAATGTATTCAGGAGTCATGTACACAGCACTTTAATCCACGTTCGGATTTCATTTACATGGACTAAGAAGATAATACTCAAAATATGTAACAACAACCATAATTCATCTTTCTAGAAAGAGAGAAACTGAATCTATAACTCTTAACAACAACAAAACCATTGCAAACCACCACCTGTATTTATTATCAGAGAATTTCATCTCAGGTAACCACTGTAAAATTTAATAAAGCAGCTATTTGAGATCATAATCCTTGCAAGGACATAGTAGAAGGAGATGGAAATAGTGTGAAACCTAATAACATGCACAAAATTCCATAAGAAAAATACATATTCTAGTGTCAACATGACACTTGAAATTCAAGGTTGAAGGTACATCCTTGAAATGGTGAAGTATAGCACATCTACAAAATACTTGCCCTAAACAGCTGGAATTAATTCATCTTCAAATTTTAAAAAAAGCAGGGAAACATTTTGTGAAGTTTTAGAAAAGAAAATGTTTCCTAAGTTGATAAACATAACACTTGTTACAAAAGCTAAGTAAATATTAAAATAAAATATTCATGGGAATAAAAAGTTGAGCATTTTTAATCCAGAAGTTCTAAGACTTGGACTTCCCTGTAGAGAGATCAACAATGTTAGATTTCTTGAAGTTTCTTCAATAGTCAGGTGAATTCTAGAATTCAAAAGCTTGAGTAGTAAATTTAGAGTTGACAAATAAAACCAGCCCCCCAAGATCTAACACAGAGCTATTTTCTTCATGGCTCACTAGGTTATTTTCTACAAATATCGAGACAGAATAAATAAATGCCTAACTGGGTAGAGTTAGAAGACCAGAGAATAACACAATAACCTAGTTGGGGAAGGAATCTTTCAGAATAAGAAAATTTATCCCCAGTATCCCAAAAAGAAAAAAAAATGAAAATACATTGTTATATGCAAAATTGAGCCACAGTAAAGATAACTGTTTTCACCTTTGCCAAATTAAAGCTTAAACATTTTCCTCTGTGTAAATGGAGCAATCAATACTGGAACAAAGATGTTTCTTTGTTCTATTGACTAATGTACAGCACACATCTAGAGCAAGGGCAAGTTGGCATGTAATAGAAATTCAATGGATAGTCAGATTGGGTAGTATTCTTTCTGTCAAATTCACTCTTCCTCAGTGTATCATTGATAATGTATCAATGTAACGTGTAGCGTTGTTTACTGCTTACCTCTTACTCCCCCTCTGTTTTAATTTCAGGGGGTAAATTTTTCTGAATAGAAGCAAACAGAGAACTATACGGTGTATGCTCTCTCATGACACGAGACTATTAGAATCTTAAGGGCGTATCAGGGAAGGGGCTGAGAGTTATGGCTGAGACCACAAAGCCAGTAGCTTTTTATATCTGCAGACTGAGCCATGAACTCATTGCTTTCTCAGCTCTCACAGTAAATAGCAAGGTGCCCAGACAGTCACACACTGCTATGAAAAAATAAATAATACTCTTATTAAGACTCAGGAGAAACATTAACACATCCTACTCCAAATGATAAAAGCATGCATCTCAAGCAATTGCCAACATTATACTTCATTAAAAATAAAAAGTCAAGGATCCCTGTTATAAGAAATATTCTTGAACACAGTTTAGGACATAATAACCACTGGGATTTTATGAGAGAAAAAAACTGAGCAGATATAAAGGAAAATATGAACTATCATTATATGTAAAAAAAAAATGCATCCTTCTGCCTTGCCTTATCTCAATCCTTTGTTTCTTTGCATTATATTTCTTCCTGCTAGATCTAAATGCTATGAGGAAAGGAATATTGATTTTTGTTGCTCACAAAACAGAGCACTGTTTTGTGCTCTGAATGATGCCCCCCTCTGGTAATGAAGAAGTATTCGATAAAGTTTGTCAAATTAATGAACAATGTATGAAATGTTCATATGTTAAACAAACTGAAAGAGTCAAAACATTCAAGTAGTGTATATAAAATAAGAGAATACAACACAGTCAGTAGCTATATTATGTCATTGAAGTTATATAATACTAACATCACACAATATACTATTTATTACAGAATATATTATATAATAATATATTATATGTTATTATGTAATAGATCATAGATATTACTCGGTAATATATGCATATAGAATGCTTGTCATACTGAGAACTTCTGGGTCACTTGGGTTCAATAATTTAATTTTTTCTAAAGCTCTATTAAAGACTTCTTTACAGAATCCCCTATCACTTTCCCATGCCAAACTTTCTAGGCTGTCCAAGAACTACAAAATATACTCTTTTGCTAGTAAGATGAGTTACTGTCAGATTAGACTGACTGATCAGATACCTACAACAAGCAGAAGACAGACAGGCCAGGAACCGCAGACAGACAGACAGAGAAAAAAGAGTTCAAACTTAGGCTCACTTTTGGTTAAACTAACCCAAGAGGAAACAAGTGATTCTATTCCTTAATGCCACACTAATGCATTTTAGTGCCTCCTGGTTATCTTTAATGCATTTAACCAACACAGTTACTAATTTGTTTATATACAACCTTGCTTCCCAAATGTTCAAAATTCTTAAGAGTAAAGATTATATTCTAAATTCCATAACAACACATTCTGTGCTTAGTCTAGAAGATAGTATTAAGATCTTTTTCCACATACACAGAGACAGAGATGTCTGGTTCTATTGATACACAAGAGAGACATTTTTATCTTAAAAGAATCCAAGGACAGTAAAGGACCAATGGAAAGAGGAATGCAGTAATGATGTAGCATTTGTTATCAGTAGACACTTTCCAATACTCTGAGTAGTGATGATGAACCTATATGCAATAATAATAGAAATATCTCTTTAGTGAGATTTTGAAGAGTGTAATTCCTGTGGGGTCCCAGTGACTCCTATGGAAAACTGTATCTGTGTATGCGAATGTGGTCTTCTCTCCTACCTGAAAATGAAAAGTTATTTTACAATGATGTCAATTTCTTAAACAACCCAAATCAAATTTCATCAAAATAATTGAAGATGCAAAATGAGATATTAGGACTTTTTAACTTGCTAATGGCACGAATCTAGCTTCATATTGTTTTAATATTTGAGGTGGACGGAGACTATATTTTTTTGTAAAGTCAGAGAAATACCTGAAGATCAGGGGAATCCACATCCCTGAGAAGTGAACTCTTGAGTGCCCCAGGACTTTGTTCCAGCTTTCACAGATAGTTATCTCTACATGCTGACTGTCTCTTTGTCTTTGCACACCTCTTTCCCACCTGGGACAAACAGAGCTGCCTGTGTGTCCCAAGTGTCACATCAGTATTAGTTTCCTAAGGCTGTGATAACAATAGACCACAAACCAGATAGCTTTTACAAAGAAAAAAATGTATTGTCTCCCTTTTCAGAAGACTGAAGTTTGAGATCAAGGTGGTGGCAGGGCAGGCTCCCTCCAAAGGCTCAAGGGAAGGATCTATTCTTGGCCTCTGAGTTTCTGATAGCTCCTTGACTAAGCCAGCATGACTCCAGTCTTCGCCTAAAAAGTGCATTTTTGTGGCCAAATTCCTCTGCAGATACATACTTTTTATTTCACAGAGGTCTTTGGCTTTATTGCTTATTCTACTACAGTTTTCTTCAGCTCTATTGGTATATAATTGACAAATTATTATACATCATGTGTACAGCCTGGTGTTTTACATACATGGAAAGTGGTTACGACCATCAACATAATTAACATAGTCATCATATTGCAGTCACCTATGTGCTTTTGTGTATACATGTTTGTGTGAATTTGGTGAAAATACTTAAGCTTCTGCCCTCTTAGCAAATTTCAAGTATACTTTATATAATATATGAAGCAGAGACTAGAGAGGTAGCAACACAATGAAAAGCACTTGCAATTCCTCCAGAGACCATGAATGAGTCCAATCTCATTCCTATATCTTACAATAGCCTCTAAATCCAGCTCCAGGGGATCTGACACCTCAGGACTGCGCTTGCAAGCACATATCCCCACAAAGACACACACAGAGAGACAAAGACACACATAAAAACAAACATAGACACACATGTTCACACAATTTAAAATAGTAAAAAACAAATCTTGAAAATAATAATTTTCAGGTACAGTAGTATAGGTGAAATTAAGTGGTATATATACCCTTTGTTCTTAGGACAAGGAGCAAAAATATAGCCTGATGCCAACAGGTAACTAACCTAGAAATGACACAGTAATAAGAATATTAAATAAATATGTAAGCATATATTTATTAGATGCTGTGCTACTGTAGTGGGTAGGGGGTCAGTCTCATAAATGTGTTATTACTTACCTTACACACATGTCTTAAGGATGGGTCATCATTTTATATAATTTCGGCCCATTTTCCCTCAGTCAGCTTGCAGATGCTTAGTAGAGCTGGTTTCTACAGTTTTACTCAAAGAATATCAAATAATAAAAGGTATTTGGAAAAGGGCAAAAGGTAGCCATTCTCTTCACCAAAATATCAGAAGAACAATCTGTAGGCAACATACTAAAATTCTTCTCTTTTGAAACCTCTTGAGTGAGGCCCTCACAGTTCAAATAACCCTTAGCACCACGGTCTTCCATGTTCTGACTAGGATGGGCCATTAAGCAGCACTTAAAGCATTTCACTGCTTTCCTAACCCAAACTCCCAAAGCCCATATTTCTCCAAACAAAAACATGGTCTGGCCTATCAGAGCAATACCCAACCTACTCCAACAAGACCACACCTACTCCAACAAAACCACACCTACTCCAACAAGACCACACCTACTCCAGTAAAACCACACCTACTCCAACAAGACCACACCTACTCCAACAAGACCACACCTCCCACTAGTGCCACTCCCTTGGGGGCCAGTTTCTTTCCAACCTTTCTTTCCAAGCTTGCCTGGAGATCAAAGGGTGGAGCTAGCCACTAGTTAACCATAGAGGCCAGGTGTTGGTGGTTCATACCTTCAATTCTAGAACCTGGGAGGCTCACACTTTTGATCCCAGGACCTGGGAGGCTCATGCCTTTAATCCTAGCTCAACCAGGAGGTGGAGACAGGATCTCAGCTCCCCTATTCGTCCCAGGATTGAGAGAGGTAAGAACTCTCTGGTGGCTGGTGCTCTGTTTCTGTGATCTTTCAGCTTTTACCCTTATATCTGACTCCTGGATTTTATTGATAAGACTAATTAGGATCTGGCTTCAGCTTTCAGATCTCATATTTGTTCAAGCCATACCCAGTAAGACAGACCACTTCCTGTTGCCCTGCACAAAGTAAAGAACTCTCAGCAACTTCTCCAGCACCATGTCTGCCTGTACACTGGCATGTTCCACCACAATAATAATGAACTGAACCTTTGAACTGTAAGCCACCCAATTAAATGTTTTCTTTTGTCAAAGTTGCCATAGTCGTGGTGTCTCTTCACAGCAATAGAAACTAAGACAGAAACTGATACCAGGAATGGGGTATTGCTCTGATAGGCCAGACCATGTTTTTGTTTGGAGAAATATGGACTTTGGGAGTTTGGGTTAGGAAAGCAGTGGAATTCTTTAAGTGCTGCTTAATTGGCCATCCTAGTAGTAACATGGAAGGCAGTGGTGCTGAGGGTTATTGGAACTGTGGGGGCTCATTCAAGAGGTTTCAAAAGAGTAGAATTTTAGTATGTTGCCTAGAGATTGTTCTTCTGATATTTTGGTGAAGAGAGTGACTGCCTTTTGCTCTTTTCCAAAGAGTCTGCCTGAGGCTAAAGTGAAGAGATTTGGATTAATTCCTTGGCAGAGGAATCTCAAAACAGCCTAGTATAGACTCTGTCATGTGGTTATTAGTGGTAACTATAATAAAGATTTATAATGAAAAAGAGCAAGCTGAGCAAATTAAATTACAAAAATGTAAATTTTGAGTAAAAAAGGAGCACCATGAAGTGGAATGGAGCTAAATCCTGTGCTCAAGGCAATAAATGGATTAAGACACGGGAGTAGTGACCATAAGGCAAGATCTTACCCAGCTAAGTTTCCAACAGGTGAAAAGGATCTAAAGAAAAGCTTAAAACTGGATATGATGGTACACACTTTTAATCCCAACCCTCAGAAGGCAGAGGCAGGTGGATCTCTGAGTTTGAGGCCAGACTGGTCTAGAGATTCAGTTTCAGGACAGCCAAGCTTAGGCAGTGAAAGACAGAAAACTGGTGAAGATGTAATGGATCAAGGGGATCATGCTCCAGCCCCAGTGAGCAGCAGAATTTGGCAGCTTTGGCCACGTGGTTTTGGATTTAGACTTGAGGATAGAAGAACCATGTTGCCAGAGTCTTCCTGCCTTGCCCACAGTCAGGACAAATCCTTGTCACCCGCTAGTCCCACAGCCGCTCAGACCCAACCAAGCAAACACAGAGACTTATATTGCATACAAATTGTATGGCCGTGGCAGGCTTCTTGCTAACTTTTCTTATATCTTAAAGTAACCCATTTCTAGAAATCTATACCTTGCCACGTGGCTCGTGGCTTACCAGCATCTTCACATGCTTCTGGTACTGGCGGCATCTGGCAGTCAGTCCTTCTGCCTTCCTGTCCTTTTATTTCTCCTCTCTGTTAGTCCCGCCTATCCTTCCTGCCTAGCCACAGCCGATCAGGTTTTATTTATTGATCAATCAGAACAACTTGACATACAGACCATCCCCCAGCACAGCCAAGTGCAGACCATCTCAGACACCTGCACTCAGGCCCATGGTCCTAATCATCCTCTATGTGGACCTGCTGGGTAACGCCACAAAGAACCCAAGAAGGGCTCCCACAGGACATACAGAACATCCCACAGCAGAACCAGGTTATGGAATTTGGCTCCATGCCTAAGGAAAGTTGCTGAGGCCAGGCATGTTTTCAGGGATGTCTCTCAATGGAGGTCTAGAGAGGCCATTGCATGAAGCTGTGAAGTTAAAGCCTAGATTGCCTTGGAGACCCCAAAATGTTAGAGATGTCAGAACCATGGGATACCTGCTGAGGAGAGCTGCTAACAGTAAGTGGAACCAGCCCAAGAGAAAGAAGTATGTTGCAGTCAACAAACCTGAAAGGAGTTGGATATCAGAAGAGCGCTTTGACATCAGACATGGAGATGCAGAGTCTGGAGTTTGCCCAGCTTGTTTTCAGTTTTACTTTGGTTCAGTATTTTATAACTAGGCTCCCTTCCCTACATTTTGGAACAGTAATGTATATCCTGTGCCACTGTATGTTGGAAGCATATGATCTGCTTTTTATTTTAATTTTACAGGTGATTACAGTTTAGAGACTGCATGAATCTTAGAAGAGACTTTGAAATTTAGACTTTTAAATAAGTTTGAGACTATTATAGACTATGGGAACTTATGAATTTAGACTGAATGCATTTTTGCATTATGATATGGCTACAAGGTTTTGGGAGCCAAGAAGTGAAATGTGGTGGTTTAAAAGAAAGTGGCCCTCAAAGGGAGTGGCACTATTGGGAGGCGTGGCCTTTTTGGAGTAGGTGTGGTCTTGTTGGAGGAAGGGTGACACCATGGGGATGGGTTTTGGGGTCTCACATATGCTGAAGCTATGCCCAGTAAGACAGACCATTTCCTGTTGCCTGCAAGTCAAGATGTAAGGACTTTCAACTACCTTTCCAGCATCATGTCTGCCTACATGCAACCATGCTACCTGCCATGATGATGTTGGATGAAACCTCTGAAACTGTAGGTCACCATCTCAGTTAAATATCTTCCTTTATTAGAGTTTCCATGGACATGGTGTCTCTTCACCAACAGAAACTCTAACTGAGCTAAACACCATAATTATAGAAACGATGGTGGATTCTGAGAACATTTGCTATTGTAGAGGAAAGCTGATTAAAAAAAAAAAAAAACTTTCCAGGTAAAACATGAGGATATCGTGTAGGGACTTGAAGTCCTTAGAAATAAAATTCAAAGCCTAGATCTACTGTATTTTAAAGCTTCCATCAGTCCAACCTTATCCCCTCTGACTGGAGAAATTGCTCACAGTCAGAGCATATGACCACAAGGAAGCACCAGCATCTTTCCATTGCTAACTCATGACACTGCAGCACAGCTCAGTAAAGTGTTTAACTTGAGATCAAACACTTCTACCACATCACTCAGTTTCTGGTCATTTATCTTTCTGATTACAGGAGGAATATCATGCCCTGTACTTTATGCCATCTGACCCAGAGCATTAGCCTGTAACTCAGGCAGCCTGATAAGATTTGGAGAGGCAGATGTTTGCTCTGAACCCATTCCCACACTATGTGGTTCTGTAGATCATCAAACTCAATGACTTTGAAAAGATGGTATCTAGATGGTAGAGTTAGAAGTCATCTTTAGTTCCCTTTACAAACTAATGGATAATCTTCCAATGGGGATGAATGTTTATATAATTAGAGTCTCTGCATACCAGTGTTAGTTCCCATACTTTATCATCACAGTGAAATAAATTAATCAGCATTCTGACACTATACATTATATGGTCATAGATAATCATTGACCCCAACATCAAATCACTAACTATCAAATAATTTTAGATTAAAATAGTTAAATGATATTATTTTAGCATTTTGTGTAGAGAATGGTTGAGATATGATATGAAGAAGGCATTTGAAACAATAAAAGAAGTATGTCTTTACAGTGTTCTGTAGAGAAGATATTATCATAGCCTAATAAGTGTGTTATGTAAACTATCTGGAAGACATAAAGGAGTATCTGTAAAACCATACTTCCATACAGGGATTAATATCTAAAATATACAGAGTATGCCAAATAGCAACACAAAAATACTTGTCAGCCAATTCATGGATATTGAACTGAACTGGCAGTTTTCAAACGAAGAAATACAAATGGCCAATAAATATTTTTAAACATGGTAAACTTCCTTAGCCTTCATAGAAATACAAACTAAATTAGTTTGAGATTCCATCCTATCCCAATCAGAATGGCTAAGATAAAGCAAAAACAAAACGAAAATCAAACAATAAGACCAACAGCAACAACAACAAAATGATGACAGACGCTGGTTTGGATGTAAAGAAAGTACTAATTCACTGCTGGTGGGCGTGTCGAATGGCTCGACCACTATAGAATTAATGTAGAAATTCCTCAGCAATCTAGAAATACATCTTTTGTATGATCCAGTTATAGCAGTCTTGGTCATACACCCAAAGGACTCCATATCTTACTTCAGAGACATTTACTCACCCATGGTCTTAGCTGCTCTATTCACAGTAGCCAGGAAATGGAAAGAGTCTAGATGTCAATAAGCTTATGGATGACTCAAGGAATGTGGAAAATTTATTTAACAAAATATCCATCTGTTTAGAAAAAAATGAAATTAGCAGTTAAATTGATAGACCAAGAAACAATCATTCTAAGGGAGCAACCCAGCCCCAGAGAGACATTGGAAAGACACAGAAAACATGTTTTGTTTTCTCTCCTATGTGGATGAAAGCTAAATGGCTCATTTTCAAAGTGTGGGGCAATGCAATGCATGCTACCAAAGGAGAAAAGTAATCACCAATCTCACCCAACTGAGAACCCTAAGAACTGCAGCAATGACTGGACTAAGAATTGCCTACTGGTGCAATAATACAAATGTTATGGGAGCCACCAGCCAATCCCATGGCTAGATGGATCCCAGGTCCTGGGAGGAATTTACTACAAGTACTCTGCTAAAGTGGCATAGCATTGAAACAACTCTCGATGAATTACTGCTATGCTGATAGATCTGGGCATCTGTCAGCTGTTGTAGAATATTATTTTAAGGTGTGTTACTTCTGTTTATGTTGCATTTGTTTAACTCAATGAAATTGTGTTACTGTGTCTGTGTAACTGAACAGCCAATAAATAGCAAGGCAGGAGAAATAGATAGGTGGGGCTGGCAGGCAGAGAGAATGTATAGAAGGAGAAATCTGGGAGAAGAGAGGGGAAACAAATGGAGGAGTGAGAGGAAGAAGCAGCCAGAGAAGGAGGAGCCAGAGAAGAAAGAGGACTCCAGGGGCCAGCCATCCAGCTACACAGCCAGCCATGGAGCAGAAGTAAAAGCAAAATGTACAGAAGTAAGAGAATGAGAAAAGCCCAGAGGCAAAAGATAGACAGGTTAATTTAAGTTATGAAAAGCTGGCAAGAAACAAGCTGAACTAAGGCCAGGCATTTATAATTAAGTATAAGCTTCCATGTGTGATTTATTTGGGAGCTGGGTGGCAGGTAACCCCCAAAAGAAAAATGAGTTAAAAAAAAAAAAAAAACAACAACAACAGTAGTGAACTCTCATCAGAGACCTTCTTTCTTGAGGCACATGGAAACTGGTCATTGTGTGGAGAGTAAGAAACTGTGTAGCACTTAGCCTTAAATCGAACATAGATGTCTCACATTCCTCTTCCCAAGGTTCAGGGATCTTCTCTGAAGAGGGAGGTAAAGATGGAAGAGCCCAGTGGGTAGATGACTACTAGGATCACTACAGTGAGTCAATTTGTCATGTGGACTCTTACAAAACCAATCTTTATAAGCCCAAGGCAGACAGAATCCCAGTGTGTTGGGGGACAGTAGTCAGGAAGCCCCACACTGAGCTGAGGGGCTATTGTCATTTGGTAGCTGCTGGGAGGGGTGTTTTAAGGATATGACCCCTGGTAGGTCTGTTCCAGGTCAAGGACGGCCTCACACCAAAGAGTATCTGGATAACACAGATGGAGTACACAGGTTTAAAAAAGAGAGAACATGAAGTTGGGTATTTGCGGAGGTGGGGGTAGATCTGGGAGGAGTTTGAGAAAGGATGAATATAATCAAAATATATTATATAGAAAAATTAAAAAATACTTAAAATTAAAGAATATTTTAATAAAAAATATAAATAAAATAAAAAATACTATTCTAAAATAAAACATGCTCAACATCCTTAGCCATCAGGAAAATGCAAATTAAAATCACTTTAAGACTTCATCTAACCCCAGCCAGAATGACCATCACCAAAAACTAAATAAATGGCTGGTAAGATAGCCCAGAAGTTAATGTGCTTGCCATCCAGCTGACAACATCAATTTGATCTCCAGATGCCATATGGAGAGAACAGACTCATGGAAGTTATACTCTGACTTCCACAAGAGGCTTTGGTACATGTATCTTTTACACACACACACACACACACACACACACACACACACACACACACGAGAGAGAGAGAGAGAGAGAGAGAGAGAGAGAGAGAGAGAGAGAGAGGGGGGGGGAGGGAGGGAGGAAGGGAGGGAGGGAGGGAGGGAGGGAGGGAGGGAGAGGCAAATGTAGTAAAGAACAAAATGACAACAAATGCTGACAAGGATGTGGGAAAAGAAGAATCTTCACTTACTGCTAAAAGCAAACCAGTGAAGACACTAGAGAAATCAGTGTGGAGGCTTCTCAAAACCAAGCATTAAATGATCATATGACCGTTCTGTATCACTACGGGGCCAATACTCAAAGGATTCTACGTCCTACCACAGAGATACTTGCATATCCTGTTTATTGCTGCTTTCGGTGGGCTGAACAAGAATGTCCCACGTAGGCTCATGGAGTTGAATGTTTAATCATCAGAGATGGGCACTATTTGAAAAGGATTAGGAAATGTGGCCTTGTTGGAGAAATTATGTCACTGGGGGAGGACTTTGAGGTTTCAAAAGCTCATGCCAAGGTTAGCCTCGCTTCCTCATCTGGAGAATGTTGGTCCCAGCTACTTCTCCAGAACCACACCTGCCTGCATGCATGCTCCCACCATGACGCTAATGAACTAAACCTTTAAAGTAGTAAGTGAGCCCCAAATTGTTTTCTTTGATAAGAGTTGCCTTGATGAAGGTTTCATCACAGCAATAGTAACACTAAGATACTGCTCTACTGCAATAATAAGGGGATAGATTCTGCGTGGATCTACATTAACAGATGAATGGATCGTGAAAATGTGGGTGTAATTGTATTCAACTATAAAGAAGAACGAATTCTTAAAGAAATCTGTGGGTCTGGAAAATATTATATTAAAAGCAACCCATTCACAAAGATGAATCCTACATACTCATATGAGGACCTCTGCCTTTAATTCTTATATGTAAGGATACAAGTGTAGGTATAGGTTGTAAAACTAGATATGGGACCAGAAGGAGGTAAAGGGGGTTGTTGAGGAAGAGAAGGGGAGGGTAAGGGAATGCATGTGACATAAAATTAGAAAGGCAATGAACATAGGGGGAGATGAGTATGGGGCAAAGGGAGTATGGGAAAGAAGAAGGAAGGAGAAGAATCAAAAAAAAAAAAACAAATTATAGATGAAAATACCACAATGAAATCCATCACACTGCACTTTACTTAAAAAAAAATAAATAACCAATTAAAATTATGAAAAAAAGTGGCTAGAAAACACTTCTTCCTTGAAGGGTGTTGCCTCCAAACTGCTTCCAGAACCCATTTGTATAACAACCCACATTTACAGGACACATGCTCTTGGTGCTTCTCCTACACCTGTTTTCTTCTATCAAGCATTCTCTGTTATTTTTTCCCCAAAATCTAGGGGTTTTTTTTTTTTTTCCGGTTTGTTTGTTTTTTGCTTCAATTCCCTCTGTCATATTTACCTTCATTACAGATTATTTTTTAGCAACAATATAACTTTAATAGAAGAAACGTATGGAAGAGTATGTGAGAGTTCTTTCTGCTTGGTTATTTTGAAACCATTCCACTCTGGAAGTGGGAAGGGGAGAGCAATCCACAGCCCCAGGATGAATGCACTCTGTGGTCATTCTCCACCAAGCTGCAAACAAACATTGACTCCTGAGCTGTAACTTCAACTCTATGAGTCACCTCTGTTTTACCCCTATGGAAACTTCTTGAGGCCTGGGCACTTTTACTCGCCTTCATTTCCTGGGAACCAGCTTCACTCAGACCTCATGTAATGTATTAGGAACATCACATTTTTGTTCATGGAATACGTGTCTCTGGAATCTCAAATAAACCCACCATCTGTAGTCAAACTGTTGACACGAATCCCCAGAGTGTTATGAGGCAAATCATTACTAGGCAGCAGGTCTGGGTAGGGGGAGGACTGCTCTGAATTTCAAGTGGGTTTGATTTACTCACAAGCTGGCAGAGAGGGAATGTGGTTTGAGATCTCTGGTTGAAGAAACATTTGATACCATTGGATATCCTTTGGCAGGTTCCTCCATAACTGGGACCAGTGCTAAAATTGTCTTTTCCCACATCAAACTCCTGCACAGGGCAGTTCTTGTCCAGGTCTTGACTGGAACCTCACATTTTTAGGCCATCCTAGGAGAAGACCAAGGCAACAAAAATAAAGATGTCTGCAGTTCACTGCTCTGTTACAGAATTTGTCACATATTGGTGAAATTATTAAGGCCACTCCACGGAGTTAAAAGGGAGGCTTATTTAGTGGTGTAACTTACAAATGAAGGGATAGCTAGTTCGCAGGGCCTGGGAAAGACATAGCGCAGTCCGGCGGTGTTCTCTGGAGAACTCTGCTTGGTCTACCTCCAGTGTCCAGGGTCCGGGAACCAAGAGAAGGTGGTGCATCCAGATCTTGGGTCTTCAGGGCCCTCTCTTGGCCCTGCCTTGTAGATGTGATAGTTACCAAAGCCTCAATGGGGGTTGGAACTTCCAGACCAAAGCTGGAATGGCTACCCACTACTACATCTCCCCCTTTTGTCTAAATAAGAAGGCTCTAACTTAATACAAGACTATATACAAAGGAATGGTTATCAAATATTGTCCAGGAGTAATGAGGGATAATGACTTAGATAAAATGGTACTATAATCAATGAAAACAATATCAAGCAAGAAACACATACTAAAATCCAGAGAAGTCTAGAGTGTAGGTAAATGGTATGTTACAAAGATCATTCCAAAAGGTGTCCTATCCTAAAGAACTTGAATCTAATACTTAATATGTTCTATCTAAGATAATATATATTATAATATATATGTTCTATATATGGAATATATATGTTCTATATAATATATGTTCTATCTAAGATTACATATATGTGTGTGTATGTATGTATATATATATACATACATACACACACACACACTAAGTTGTAACTATAACTGCTAGTCTTCAATCCCATCAAACACCTGAGAAGGAACATAATGGTACCTGAGAAGTGGAAGATGGATGCAAGCAACTTTCAGGAATCTTGCAAGAGTAGACCAAGACAGCTGGCAGCCTGGACAGTCACCTAATGTTTCTCAGCATTGTGGGTGCATTCAAATTGACTACAGACCTAGAATATCCAACAAACCATTTTTAGAAGCAGGAATTCTGAAAGACCATCTTACCCTGTCTTGGCAGAGTACAGTGGTCGCTTTCCTTGTGTCCAGAAGGACAGCATTTGTACTGTCAGCAGTTGAGGCAAGGGCAGTTCTTTGCCCAGTAGGCCATTTTGTGCCAAGAAGACAAACTTCCAACTTGAAATGTCTTAGAAGCCCAACATTCTCTCGGGATCAAGTTGGTGCAGCCAGGAGCAATTGTGTCTCATGTCAACAGAATTCTAAGTTATTTAAATGCCATATTCTCTAGGTCTATGAAGTGTTTGAAGATTACCTGTCCATCTGACCTATGTATCTGTAAATCTGGATAGCCTAACTAGCGTAACTATAGAGATGACAAGCATAGGTGACTATAAATCTATAAGTCTTATCTATCAAAATAACCTAAGGACTAAGGCTTCATGTAAACAAGGTAAACAGTTTATAAGCAAATGTATGGTAAAGAATGATGACTTCAAAATTGTGATAACACACAAGATATTTATAACAGAGGTAGGAATATATAGTGCAATATGCAATATGACAATAATCTTAAATATATATATCAATATATAGAATATCCTAAACAGAAGTAGAACATACATAAAATATGACAGATATAAATTTACATTTGCATCAATATACAAATATTTCAAATAAGAGTAGAAATATATGTACATTATAACAAATATAGTTCTGTATTTGTATCAATATACATGGGGGTTGGAACTTCCAGACACCAAAGCTGGAATAGCTACCCACTACGTCCACACTGTGCAAATTCTTTACATGTATGAGAAAGGGAACCATACCATACCAGCCTTTCTCCCAAGGATGCAAGTCCTGGTACCAATTTTGTGTTAGTTGGGGTTACTAGTGCTGAGATAAAACACCACGACCTAAAGCAGATTTGGCTTAGGCAGCCACTCACTGTACATTATTGAAAGAAGTCAGGACAGGAACTCAAGTAGGAACCTGGAGGCACAAGCTAATGCAGAGGTGTCAAGGGTGATCCTTAGTGGCTTGTTCCTAATGGCTTGCTCAGCCTGCTTTTATATAGAACCCAGGACCACCAGCCCAAGGATGGAATCACCCGCAATGGGCTTGCCCCTCCCCCATCAATCACTAATTAAGAAAATTCCCTACAGGCTTGCCTACAGCCCAGTCCTAACGGAGGCATTTTCTCAATGGAGGCTCCCTCTTCTCTGATGACTGGAGCTTGTGTCAAAGGTTGACATAAACTAGCCAACACAGAGCTTATCACACAGTAAATATTAAGAAGTTCATTTAGTAAATAAGCCAATAAATGTACATCCCAAAGGGTGATCAGAATGGAACTCTGGTGGTTTCTGAAAGGCCTGGGAAGAACTGCTTTCTTTTGTTCTGCACACGAAGCATGTATTTCTCCCAGGGTAAGAATATAGGATAGGCAAAGAGAGAATAAGAGAAAGTCCACACAAAACCACAAAACCATGACAAGGGCAGTGGAGTTCTCTTCCTGCTGTAGTTCAAAGACCACACGAGAGTGTCTGATTGTGTAGCTCTATCAATTGGCTCTGTATACACGTACCTATGATGAAGTTTAATTTATAAACTATGGACACGTGAGTATCTGATTCTGTGGCTCTTACGTACTCTGCGTATACTGATTTGTCCCATATAGACATACCTATACCTATGATAAACTTTAATTTATTAACTATGGATATGAAGAATTAACAATAACTCATATGTAACTAAAACAATTATAACATCACAGATTAAGGAAAGTTAATTAAAGCCTATCATTTTCTGGAACTTTCTATGAGGTAGTTTGGGACTGTGTGTATCTCAGGCAACTGAAACTAGGGACTAAGAGGAGGCTCTGACAGAGTGTTGTCATTTCTTGCAATTCTCAAATTTGATTCCATTTCCTTTCCTAGATGGGAGATTACACTTGCCTTTGTGAGGGTCTTTCAATTAAAGTAATTATTGTGGAGAAAATATGACAAAATCTTAGATTTTTGATTTACTGTCAAATAACTCTCAAAAAAGTCA
Organism: Peromyscus leucopus; assembly: GCF_004664715.2. Lineage (NCBI taxonomy): Eukaryota > Metazoa > Chordata > Mammalia > Rodentia > Cricetidae > Peromyscus > Peromyscus leucopus. Next base: position 7,818,186 of record NC_051070.1, on the reverse strand, counting down.
TGTGTTAAAACTTACTTCATAACGCAGTTGAGGAACAAATTTGTAAAGTTAAATTGAAAAGCTAGTTCTTTAGAGAAAAAATGTTTAAATTTGTTTACAATATGTTGTTAACATGCTATAAATGGTTATCTTAGCATTCTAAGTGTAAATCCTAGAATAATATTCTTATTTGAACTTTAATTTGCAAACTATCATGTCCTTTTGCATATTTGGTTACAAATTTGCATAAACAGTATAATTACAATTATCTGCTTTCCCCAAAGATTAGAAAGGGAAAACTACTAATTAATCTCATTTACATGTGGATAAGGTTAATTGCTAAAACTAATTTTTATTTTCTTTTGCTAAGCTGTAATAAATGTTGTTATGCTTATTAAGATACAGCATAGATATTATACTATGTGTCAAATTGAATAATAATTATATTCATGCAGTATTTTTCTCCTTATCAAAAGATTATCTAAGTGGACAGATGTTTTCTCTCTCTCAGAATGGTTACAATCTCACCTTTCTGTGTCCTTTTCTCACAAATATGAAGATAAATACAAAATAAGAATCCTGAATTTTTAAAATATAAAATTGATACTAATTTCAGCTAATACAATATAAGTAACTAGCATATATAAAGATGTTAGCATTTGTGGTTTGAGTAAGCATGGCCTCCACAGGCTCATATGTTTGAGTACTTGGTCCCCAGCTGGTAGAACTATTTGGGAAAACTTGGGAGGAGTGACCTTGTTGGAGAAGGTGTGTCACTGGGGACAGGCTTTGAGGATCCAAAATCCCACATCATTCCCAGAGCTCTCTTTGCTTCCTGTTGGTGGATCAAGATGCTGCCTCTCAGCTACTGCTCCAGCCCTCTGCCTGCTGTGTGGTGCTCCTGCTATGATGATGATAGACTCACTTCCCTCTGGAACTATAAGCCCCAAATAAACTTCTCCTTCTCTAAGTTACCTTGGTTGTAATGTTTTACCATGGCAATAGAAAAGAAACTCACACAATATTTGTCTCAATTTGGATTTATAAGGACACTTGTAATTATCCAGTCCCTTCTGAACATTTTCCTATTGATCTAGGTTTCCCCATTCTACTCTGACTATTTCTTTAATTCAGTCCTTCTCTCAATGTTGAGTGCTTGTCTTCCAGCTATTGATTGTAAGATTTATTTTATTGCATGTGTATCTGTGTTCTTTTCCCCATGTATATATGTGCAGCATGTGATACAGGGGGCAGAAGAGGATGTCAGATCCCCTGGAACTGGAGTTACAGACAACATTTGAGTGCTGGAAATTGAACCAAGGTGTTCTGAAAAATTAGTAAGCACTTTTCACTGCTGAGCCAATTCCCAGTGCCCAGTCTATTTTAAACAGTCACCAAAAAATACTAAAGCCATGCCTATGCACCCTTTCTCAGACCTATGCTTCAGAAATGCCTTTGTAAAATGTCAACTTAATCATATAATATTCTCTCATGAAATCCTTCAGAGGCTTCCCTGCAGCAGAGCCCAGGATTCACGCAGCAGCAGAAAAGCTCTCTCATAGCTGGTGGAGGTGTAGCCTCAGCTCCACCTGAGCTCTAGACCATCTTGAATTCCAGAAAAGTCATAGAACTTGTAGTTTTGAAAACCCACAGTTTATGCCTTTAAAGTTAATGAAACACAACTGTAGCTGTAGAGTTTTTTCTGCCTTGCCCACATTCAGGACAAATCTCTGCCACCCGCCAGTCCCACAGCCGCTCAGACCCAACCAAGTAAACACAGACACTTATATTGCTTTCAAACTGTATGGCCGTGGCAGGCTTCTTGCTAACTGTTCCTTTACCTTAAATTAACCATTTCTTTTTATCTATGCCTCGCCACGTGGCTGGTGGCTTACCGGCACCTTCACATGATTCTTGTCATGGCGGCAGCTGCAGTGTCTCTGGTCATGGCGGCGGCTGCAGCATCTCAGTCGGTAGAGCATGAGACTCTTAATCTCAGGGTCGTGGGTTCGTGCCCCACGTTGGGCGCCAGATATTGATGTAACCAACCTTCTTATTAAATAAGAAACACAGAAACAATGGAAAAGAGAAAGCCGAGAGGTCAGAGCTCAGAGCCAAAATCTCACCCTTCCGCCTGCGGTGTCCCAGCCTCCCCGAATGAGAGCCCTAGTTCCTGTCCTGTTCGTCTATTTAAAGAGACAGAACAAGCCACAGCTATCTCACCTTGCCAATTCCTCAGCTGGTCCTGTTTCCTCAGACTGGAAGCTTCTGTGTCCTCATCCCAATAGCTCTCAGCTGAACTGTGTTGCTCCAAAGCCTGAAAGCTTAACCAGCCAAATGCTTCTAGTTTCTGGGTCTCACGCCCTATATATCTTTTTGCTTTATATCACCACTCCCTGGGATTAAAGGCTGGCTTTCTGGGATTAAAGGCGTGTGCCACCACCGACACACTCTTGCTATGGCTCTAATAGCTCTGACCCCCGGGCAACTTTATTTATTAACATACAATCAAAATCACATTTCAGTGTAATTAGATTACCACCACACACAACCATCCTTTCTGGGTATGCTGAAAATTGGTGGGTGCTTTCAGATGTCAGAGGATGGGAATAAAAGTCAGTTGGCAAGTTGGAAATATTTTTATGAAAGCATTTCTGTTCATTTCCTAAGTTAGTTCCAAACGAAAGAGATTTAAACTTTTTGTGCCTACAGTAATTTACTATAACATTTCCTCATTTTGAAAACATTCATTTTCAGACATTAACTTTGGTCATATTTTGAATTATTTTTCAAAAGGAGCATGCCTACATCCACTCTTGCTCTTAGCTCTCTTTTCCCATACTTCTCTTGTGTTGGGCTTCTTCTTCCTTTTATCCAGTTGGAACAATCCTACCTCAATGTCTAATATTCAATGTAAAATTCACTTCCTGTATTCCCTCCCTCCCACGTACTCCAGAAACATTCAGCTCTCCCTCTACATATTCTCTCACAGAGCTCACCACACTGTGCTTAAGGCATGATTGTTTTTCTTTCATGAAATTTCTTTCATTTCTCCTTGACGCCGACAGGACAAGAATGTGTAGCAGTGTGCACAACACATACTACCTACCACCACCCACATGCCAGTTTCTCTCTTGGAAGCCTTTCTTCCAGCGGTGGGATGGTTAAGTGTGGTTGCTCTCCTTCACACTCCTACACCTCAAGGCTTCAGGTACCTCCTTTGCCCCTTCCTTTGGTTTTTCCCTCCTATCACCACAAATGTGTTTCCACACAATCTCTTCTCAGGCCACTGGAATCTCTCTCTTGGGGCTGTCAGTCTTGATCTTGTGAACAGACGGCCTCTTTGAACGAGTTCTTCCACTAAGGTCCAGTAACTTCAAACACCATAAGTCGTCAACCTTTCTCTCTGAGGGAGACTGAAAGTTTCCTTCTAATCTGATGCTCTCGGAAGACCACAGAACTTCTCAGAAGAGACAACATTCACCCTCCTTTACTACAGAGGTGTGCCTTTTTGACTAGTCCACACAAACAGAAGGAATGAGTCTAGACAAGGGTGTGCTTTCAAAGCCAGTATTAACAGGATGAAAATTTTCCTCAATTTCCCTTTGTCCTTCTTAGTTAGTGAAATATTATTATACATTAACATGAGAACTTCAGGGGCTGGAGAGATGGCTCGGCAGTTAAGAGCTCTGACTGCTCTTCCAGAGGTCCTGAGTTCAATTCCCAGCAAACCACAACCAGCCTTAACGAGATCTGATGCCCTCTTCTGGCCTGCAAGGACACATGCAGGCAGAATAATGTATACATAAATAAATATTAAAAAAAAACAAAACAAAACATGAGAGCTTCACTGGCACTTGAACTAAAGTTTAATATTGGAATTCTCCACTCTGTGCTTCCAACTCTGTGCAAACTCTGAGTCCTAGTCACACCCCGGTGACAGAGGCAGTGACTTCAGCCCTGGAAAGTGAACTACGTCAAACTATGAAATTCCCCTTAGATTCCATTACTTCCAAAGTTTAATCAGAGAAGGGATGTTTTCACTTCCTGCCGTGCCTATGTCTCTCATAGTACTCAACAAATGTTTGTTGAAATATGTAATTAAACAAGGTTTAGTTTTCAAACTATTTAGTGATGAAACCCTGGATAAGCTGATGAAATTAGAAACATGCATTTCATTCTTTCTTTCAATATAAATCCATCAGTCATAAAAGTTATATTCAATACATAATTAATATTTTCAAGCAATATTGAATATGGCCACTTTCCCAGAAAATACAATTTGTGTCATTTGGATTGTAACCATTCGAAGTTTCACTGTTTGGCACAAAAACATATTTATATTTCAGATCCTCTATGATCCAGGCTGTCATAGCCATAATGACATATTTGTGGATATCATATGCATGTTAACTTTTCATTTGGGGCATTCTTTCTGGATAATAAAATTTGTCCATAGTCTATTATGACAAAACAACACTAAAAGTTGAAATATCCCACCACAAATCTCATAGAATTTAAATTTAATCTAGTGTTCCTAAGCTGCCTACAAATACAATTAGAAAATATTTTTTAAATTCTCAGTCTGGTCTCTATATCTAGGTTTCTTTTTATTTACTTTGCTTGAGAAGCATTCTGAAATATATATATATATTTATATATATATATATATATATATATATATATATATATCACCCTAAGAGATTAAGTATATATGATCAATGTGAAGAGGCAACACTAGGAATGATGAAATGGGTCAGCTAGTAACAGGTTTGCACCCAGCACCCAGGTAAAAAGCTGGGCAGGGTAGTGCATACATGTAAGCCCAGTACCATGGAGCTGAGACAGGATTCTTGGGCTCACCAACAAGCTGAACCAGGACAAATGATAAGGCCCACGGTCAGTGAGATACTTACAGGAAAACAGCAATTTTATTCATGAGGCGTATGCAAGTATGCTTCTGTCTGGGTTTCAATATGTAAATTTAAACCTTGTTCAGCTCAAGTCTAATCTACAGACTGTGGGCCCAGGTGACTAATTCTACCCAAACCATGCTCTCAGTGCTAAGGATGTTAGTGTGTTTACTCATTGTACAGATGAAATAAATGGGTGGAACAAGTATTTAGCCATTTCTCTTCCAGCCAGCTTAAAGGACTCCCTCTCAAACAGAGAACGTGCTTTGGCACCTGTAAATCTTCTGTAAGCATCCTTCTGAACAGGTGCACCTGAAGTGGTGGGATGTCAAGTTTTCTCCTAGAAATATTTCATTAAATTAGTAATTTATTCAGAAGGATGCAAGATTTTTCTTAAACAAGGGTTTCTGTAAGTATAGATATTCTTAACACCTAAAACACAAAAGTGTGAGAAGTGGCTCATTTAATATACACACACATTTGTAAACATCGATACAAGAAAATACAGATACAGAACTTCTAAATTTATTTTATCAGTAAATGATACATTTATTTTTACATGCATGGATATGTTGCCTGCATATATGTCTGTGTACCGCATGTATGCCTAGTGTCCACAGAGGCTGGAAGAGAGTTCGTATATTTCCTGGAACTTGAATGAAAGATGGTTGTGAGCTGCTGGGAACTGAACCTGGGTCCTCCAGTAGAACAGCATTGCTCTTTACTGCTGATCCATCTTTCTATCCTCAGAAAACTCTCTTAAAGAAAAGGGAGAGAAAAAAGGGAAGATAGAAGACAAAGGTAAAACAAATGTGGAGAAAGAAGCGAGCCAAGGGGAATGGAGACATGTGGTCTTATGAGCGACATTAGAAGCCTAGGCCTGGAGGTTTTCGACTGCCAGATGATAATAAAGACTAAGCAAGCAAGGCGGTCAAGATCATCTTGATGCTTGTTGCCACGTGTTCCACAGCACTCAAAGAAACTACATTCCAGGCTCCCCTGCAGTGGGGAAGGAGAGGCGTGTGATCCTCTGGCCAATGATATATGAATACAAGTGTTGCCTTGCCTGCCCATCATTGACATTCTCAATTCAATTTCTTCCCCTTTTGCAAAGGACACCAAAGACATGGCTTCAAGTTACAGCCTGCCATGTTAGAAAGAATAAAAATAGCTGGAACCAAGATAATGATTGAGGCATACTTGACTCTGATATGACTGTGAGATGTAAATTTATTGTTTGAGTTTTTGAGATACTGATTGCATTTGTTCCAGCAGCTGGTATTACTTACCTTAACCAAAGTAGATGGGTGTCCTGATTACTTATCTATTTCTTGGATAAAATACCTTGACAGAAATCAACATAAGAGTTCTCTAGAGTCACAGAACTTATAGAATGAATATATATATATATGGGAATACATACATATATGGGAATACACACACACACACATGTATGTATGTATGTATGTATGCATGTATGTATGTATAGGAGTTTATTGGAATGACTTACAGGCTGCAGTCCAACAATGACTAGCTGTGAATGGAAAGTCCATGAATCTAGTAGTTGCTTAGTCCCACCAGGCTGGGTGTTTGCACTGGTCTTCTATGAATGCTGGAATCCCAAAGATGAATGGCTCTAATGCCAGTGAAGGAATGAATGTGCTGACAAGGCAAGGCAAGCAAGCAAAGAATGAACAATCCCTTCCTTCTCCCACTGTCCTTATATGGGCTTTCAGCAGAAGGTGTGGCCCAAATTAAAAGTGTGCCTTCCCGCTGCCTCAAAATCTGGCTTAGAGGCATGTGTCATCCACCACAAGTGTGCCCTCCATTTCTGGATTATAGTTCATTACAGACATAAACAAGTTGACAATCAAGAATAGCCATCAGAGGAAGAAAGTGTTATTTTTTCTCACAATTCCAGGTTATAATCCATTAGTGTAGGGAAGTCAGGTTGACTGAAATTGAGAGCAGCTCATCCTATCACATCCACAGTCAAGAACAGAAAGAAGTGAAATGACACCTGTGTCCTTAGGACTGCTTAGCTCTCTCCCTCCACTCTTCCACAGTCTGTGACCCACAGCCTAGGGAATGGTACCACCCACAACAGGTGGTTCCTCCCACCTCAGTGTAATCAATCAATGTAATGTAATCAAGACAATTCCCCACAGGCAAGCCTATAGGCCAATGTTATCTAGACAAGTCCTCATTGGCATTCTCTTCACAGGTGATTCTAGACTGCTTAAAGTTGGCAATTAAAACTGATCACGACAATGGGTAACTTGGTCAGATGTGAGATTTAAATCCCTCTGCCAATTGTATGATGGCATGTTAAATAAGGCAAGTTTTACAAGAAGTAAAATGAATGTAACTTGAAGGTGGATTAATGTCAGTTTAAGGGGTGGGATCAATGTCAACCCCCAAGAGCATCAGGAGGATTTTACAAGATAATGCAAGCATCAGAGATAATGCTAAACACAAAACCGCCTCTCAGAGCTTGGGATGCTCCAGGGAAGAGATGCTATCCTCTCTTTCATTGTACTCTTCACATCCAGAATTTATCTTATGATTATTTCATGACATTATTTTTAAACTTTTAAGCTTCATGAAAGTAGAAACTTTACCTGTTTCTGTGACTTAATGTTCTGTCCTTATTTATTACAAAGTTATGAAGACCTGAGTGGCCATGGGATAGTGTTTGCTGAAAAACAATATAACCTTATTTTTCCTTTTAAAATGTGTGTGGGGTATGGGGGAGGGAATTTTCTCATATTTTGAGATAGAGGTGTTAAGAACAGGGAAGTCCAGGGGAGAGGTGCTAGGGAGGCAGATTAGTTAGGGAAGTGCTTTTCACACAAGTATCCAGCCTGAGGGCCAGAGTTCTGAACCCCTGTATCCAGGTGACAGCTAGGTGGTTATGGACCTGTAATCCCAGTGCACGGATTCTCTGGGAATCCCAGAGCAAGATGGCTAGCTAAACTAGATGATTTATGAGCCACCAAGGAAGACATCAGACTTCACATACATGGCATCACACATGTGCACACACACACCATCACACATCCATATGCAAAACAGAAAAGGAAAGAAGTGGAGGACACAGAGATAATCAGGAACACTGGACCAATATAAGAGAACGAAAGAGGAGCATGTGTGAACAGATTGGACTAAACCAAAAGAGGCAAGTATCTTTTCAACTGGAAGAGAAGACTGAAGTATGGATACGAGTTCAGGCAAACTTGCAGCATATGGGAATTGTCCTGAAAGTGATCATATAAATGAGTGGTTTTGGGCGGGGTCAGCTCTTAAACCAACTGGAATAGGTTAGAGAGATTACAGAGAAGAAAAAACATTTACAGGGAGATAGATGCAGAACAAGATGTCTTACAGACAGTGTTAAAGGTCCAGATTTGATATAAGACTATGAATTTAAGGACCATGAAAATCAGAAGACTACATACAAGATTTTGCACTCATTCAACATGTATTCACTTAGCTTCCTATTGTAAGACATGGTGCTGGCTTCAGGGATCAAGGCATGTTAATGATGGTACTGCTTTGTATTTATAGTAGGTGAGGCACAAACAATCCGTCTTCCCAGTGAAAACAAAACAGCGTATTAGTTGGTGGCAGGTAGACAAAATTATTGGCTCTGTGAAATTTCCTCTTTTCAGTCTGTTGTTTTATTAGAGTGGTACACCCAGGTTCCCTGCTTTATTTCTCAAGTTAAAGCATTTAATGTGTACTCTCGCTGACCTTCATTGGATAAATCACAAGGAGCCTGACAGAGTCTGCAAACAAGGCTGATGAAACCTGGCTGTGGGGGAGCCATCCTTTTCCCTTTCTTTCTTCTAGCTGCCTTCTTGAAGCAAAAATTCTGTCTTCCATTCCCTCTTCTTTATAGGCTAATCTCCATGTAAACAGTCTGATAAGTATGCTAATTCAAAACATCAACTCTCAAAGGAAATAGAGAAGCCATCAGGAGATGCTGTTCACAAGCTTGCCAATGTTTGAGAGAATTGCCATCCATTTTCTGGAGCCATTATATTAGACCCCATAAGCTCTGCCTGCTCAATACTTGTATATTAGGCAGTATGCTGCTGACTGCTAAGAAGAGTTATTTAGGAGAGATGGCTCAGGACCTAAGTGCATGTACCACTCACTCTTCGAGGACCCAAATTTGATTCCCAGCACCCAGTCTGGTGGCTCACAACTGCCTGTGGCTTCAACGGAATCTAATACCTCTGGCCTCTGTGGGCACCTACACACACACACACACACACACACACACACACACACACACACACACAAATATACATAAATAAAAATGATTTTTTTATTTTTTCTTTTTCTTTCTTTCTTCCTTTTTAGAAAAAAAAAAAAGAATAGTTAGCTTACCTTATTCCCAATCTGTTTCCAAAATTTTGGAAATATGACATGAGAACAAAAAAGACCAAATATGTTGGTTAAGCAGCTGGTGAATGAAGTTCCTGGCCGGTAAGCTCATTTATCTCTCCAAGATGTCTCCCTCCCAGACCTGTCTCTGAGAACAGATGTGCCTCCTGTTGCAATGGAGTTTGGATACAACATGGCCACCTTCTTTGTTTTGTGAAAGAGGAAGCAGAGTGTAAGTGGCCAGTGATGTTGGTGAGAGTCAGATAAACTTACAAGATTTTTTTCTTAATGTTGGTTACTAAGAAAGAGACTAAGAATCCCTGTCTTTTTCACAATTAAATATGTGCCCACTAGTCATCATAACCCAGGTCGCATTCATTTTCCCTCTATCCAAGAATAGTATTGTCTTTGGCTGGTTTCTAAAAACATAAGGTATCCCAGGCCCCCTCCTCCCAATTAATGCTGGACATCAAAGCAAAAAGAGTATTATGCAAATAGTTCACTGATAACCTCATTTTCTGTATTACTGAGTGTTGTTTTGAGAATGTTAACTGTGATTCTATGTCATGCTACGCGATTTATGAAGTGACTGTAGGGGAAATGACTGAATTCCAATGGAGATTCTGTCCCTGCATACCTTATCTATCTGCTCCATTAGTGAATCAACTTGAATGACCTGTGAATTATTCCAGTGAAATAGCAGAATAGTAATAACAGTCAATTAAACTAATTTCCAAATTCTCCTACTGGCTTTTACCAAGGTCATCCAACCAAACAAAATTTCAGAAAAAATTAATATTCTGTCTCCTTTTTATTAAGTCATCTCCAATGGGCTTAGGAGAAAGAAGTGTTGGATGCAGTCTGCTTTTATCTTTTAAATCCTCTTCATCTCCTTAACTAAATCCACTGTTAGGCTTGTTAGAAATGTGGCAGCAAGCGTAACCCATGGAATGCAGACAAGAGCAGGAGAACTGCGGTTGATATGATGTTTCTCATTCCAGGACTAAAGGACATCTCCAGCCCGTGTGTGTCTGCCTGCTTATGTTACCGGTTCTTTGCATGCAGACCCCACCCTGGCATCACAGCTATCTGTGTAACTAAGGCTGTCTCGTGGGGAATGGAAAAAATAGGACACATGCTGCCCAGTATTTCTTCCTATTAATATTACATTTAATTATTGAAGCTTATGCCAGTGTTAGTTTAATTTAATTTCTAAGCATATTTGCATTTTAAAATATTGATGTGTAATTTCTATGTATATTATTTAGATCTGACCTCCTGTATATCTATCTTTGGGACCCACGTACTCCTCTGAGCCCTCTGACCTAGGCCAGTTCCACATTGTCCTTATTCCAATTGCCACATCAACGTCCTTCTTGAGCCCTTTCCTCCTATCACTCATTAAACCCTTCAAAGGTCTTGAAGAATAAATGGTAAGTGAAGTAAGTCTGTCAGAGAAAGGAATTTCGCATGATTCCATTTATATGATCTAGCTAAAATTGTAAATTCATAGAGTCAGAGAGGAATTGTAGCTGGGAGAGCTGAGGGAGTTACCAGACCCTGGGTATAACGTTTCTGCCTAGCAGTGTGAACAGTCCAGTAGACTCATGTGCAGCGGCGCCCATCATGAGTACTAACTAGTACTGCATGTGGGCAATCCTGCAGACTCCCTGTACACAATCCTGCAGACTCCCTGTGTAGCACAGTACCCCTTGTTACTACTGTATTTGACCTTCAATAATCTGGCAAGCAGATTGCAAGTCTTCTTAAAGTAAGAAAAAATATTTTAAACTCATCATTCATTCCACAAATTCTTTTCTCACCTAGTTTATGTCAAGGATTACCTAATATATATCAAACTTAGATACTTCTAAGTCTAAGATGTATTCCAAAGTAAAAGACAGACAAAGATATACTGATGCATTTCTTTACTGGACTTATGAGCTTAAGTCTCACAAAATGTCTTTGGTTGGTAGAGCCTCGGAAACCTGTCTGCCTGAGCAAGCAGGATGTCTGGGAATACAAATGCCTGTCATTTTTAGTTTGCATAGAGAAGGAATTCTACCAAGACTCAGAATGTGGAGCAAAGAAGCTTTCATCCTTGAAAATCAGAAGATACCTTCACTCTGAGCATCTCTCTGTTCTTTCTGTGTGACCTCTCACTGCGGGGAGCCTTGTCCTGGGCTGCCCACTGCCTGTGGAATCAACACTGTCTTCCAAGATCTGTTCCCAATTTCTTTAGAGAGTTTCTTCCATTCTTCCTGAGACCTTATTAATGAGAAGTTTTTATAATAAGGTCTAAGGCAATTTTCAGCTGCTGTCTGTTGTAAACAAGGTTTTATTTGGAAACAAACGTGCTCATTGGCTTCCGGTTCTTCTCTGGCTGCTTTCAGAGAATTGAGTGGATTCAGAGGAGACTACAAAAATCTCACAATTTAGAGGGTAAAAAAGGTTGATGACCTTTGTTTTAAATGCTTACAATTTGCCCTCCAGGGCAATGCCTGAACCCTGTGATGACTCTTTTCTTATTTTATCATCACCCTCATTAAATGGTAAGTAGCATCAAGGAATATGACCACCTTTCTAATTTAAGGACACTCAAAATATGGCATGGTTGCCTGACACAACTGTGCTCAATATAAACATCTTACATAAGTGAATTTAGAATCCAATAAGGTGAAGGGTCACACTATAGCAAATCATCTCACAATATAGCTTGTCACTGCGAGTGTGTAAGACACAGAAGTGTCACCTAGACCATTACAGAAAAACAAATTTAGAATTCTCTCAAAGAGATTAAGCATTTGGAAGAAACACTTGGAGAAGAAACAGGGGGCTAGGGCAGAGTCTCAGGAAATATTCTGAGAGAGACAGGGCATGTGGGGTGACAGTGGTGGCTGCGTAGAGCACAAGGTTAACTGTAGCGCCTTTTCATCCCTCAGGGCAACAGTGATGCTTCAAAGCATGGCTTCATTTGTCCTTCCCCACTCTTCAGACATCCTCAGCTTCCAGTCTAAACAAATGTAGAGCAACTAATTTATAAATGTAACCTTGAAATATTTCCATAATCCTGACTACCTTCAAATATGAAAGATCATGAATAAATAAATACAATTTTTATACATGGAACAAAAATACATTATAAGAATCTCAATTCTGTTTCTACCATATGGGTCATATTTTAAGCTATGCACCAACAACTAGTAGTGCAGTATAAAATAAATTTTTGTTTATCAGATGCAAAGAATAGAACAATATAATGGAAAGAAAGAACATGCTCTACAAAAGTTCTTCATAACTTTTTCTGTTTAAAATGTGAAAAAAGCCGGGCAGTGGTGGCACATGCTTTAATCCCAGCACTCAGGAGGCAGAGGCAGGCAGATCTCTGTGAGTTTGAGGCTAGACTGAACTACAGAATGAGTTCCAGGAAAGGCACAACGCTACACAGAGAACCAAAAAAATAAATAAAGTGAAAATATGCACATGTACATGTATTAGATTACAATGTGTGTGTGTGTGTGTAATGCATGTCTTTTCCATGAGCTGAGGACCCTATGTTGGGCCTTGTACATATTAGATTAGTGCTCTACCACTGAGATAACTCCTCAACCCACAATATTTTGCATTTTGTTTGGTTTTGTTTTTGAGTCAGGGTTTCACTGTGTAGCCCTGGTTGTCCTGGATCTCGCTCTGTAGACAAAGCTGGCCTCAGATTTACAGAGACCCATCTTCCTCTGCCTCTGCTTCCTGAATGTTTGGACTAAAGATATGCACCACCACTACCCTGCTTCATAACATTTTTTATTTTGAATTTTAGTAAAAAGTTTGACAACTACTGATCTATCCTTAAGCCTCTTTTGTTGGTACCGTAGTAGAATTTATCAAGCATCTTAACCTGGAAGGATATTCTATGTAAACTCAAATGTTCTAAAAGGATGGAGTGACCATAAGGTAAAGTGAGACAGTCAAACCCTTTCAGTCCTCCAGGGACAGAGATACGATGCTGAACCAACATGAAGGGCATCAGTTTGCAATGCCACCAAAATCTATTGAACTAGGATCTCATTTTATCCTAATCTCCAATGAGTCTCAACAACTGGGGATTATAGACAAGCAAGAACCACATCCAGTCCTCTGCCCAAAAATAATTTGACAGCAAAGAAGCTCCCAGAAGAGATAAGACTATCCCTCTCACCTGAGCAGTGGTGAGCCAAGATGGACAGGGAAAGGTATAAAGACTGCATCCTCCCAACCTGGGCTTTTAAGTCAAACTGCAATGATTGATTTTATGTGTTGGCTTGAAAATTGGGTCCTAAGTATGTAAATGTCTGGTTAAACATCATTGAAACTTGCCTTGAAAGTGCTTCTGGGTAAGATTAGTATGTCACCTGGTACACTGAGTAAAGCAAATTACCTTTCCCAGCATGGCGAGTATTGTGTGAAATTTTCCTGGCCCAAAGCAGGGGTGAGGGGTTACTTAAAGGAGCACGAATAACCACAAAGCAGCTGAATCAGTTTCAAGTTCCTCCACAGCATGGATGACAATTTAATCACAGATACACAGGTGGAATCTCCCGTTCAGTTAACCTCCCGCACTCTGTAAGATCTAGACACCTCCCAGAGAGTGAGATCATACACAGCTGGGGTTGAATGGCATTTGGCTAGCAGGGAAGTTCAGGATGAAGTGGCTGAGATCACAGATGAGAGTCTGATGACCCTCCCTTCCCAACCCTTCTTGTGTAAGGAAATTTCAGCATGCCTGATCTTGAGGTTTCCTTACAATCACAACTGCTCAGGTTAAGATGGTAACGGCTGTTATGCTTTGAGGACATTCTTTTCCCACAGTGGGCTACGCAGAACCCAGTGAAAACCTGGACATTATCAGAAGGTGGAGTCGATCAGTCTGCCCATCATAATCTGAGATCCTGGTCCAGTGCTCCCATGCCTCAGACTGGAACTTCTGCCCTCAGCTCTCCTGCTTCCTCGACATTCAAACTGGATAGGACTCAATATCAGCTCTCTGGCCCCTCCATAATGAGTGCAGAGTCAGGTAACGGTCCACCTTCATAATTATATATGCCAATTGCTTGTAAGCACTCAGTGAATCCATTACCCACTGGGCCTGTTTGTCTCCAGAGCCCCGACTAATGCCACTGCTATTTCTCCACAGCGCCCTATGAGACTGAGGCCAACGGAGCATTGCTTAATCTTGTGTCTCCATTTGCTCCCGTCTTCCTTCTCTGTGTTTGCCACCAAGCCCTTGGGAACTCATTCCAGCAAAGCAGTCTTCCCGGATGCTCGTCCTCGTTGCCTATCACAGCACACCCCGTGAAAAGTCAAGACACAAAAAATTCCCAGGCCACACACCAATAGTTTCTCCTTATTTTACCCTAACCTTGTGCTTTCCCAAGTGTGTGGGATGAAGAAAAGCATGACCATCAGTAAAGTGAAAGGGACTTTTAAAAGATGCTAGCAGGGATTTCCATTTTTAATAAAGATGAAGACTCAGTTAATGAACTGACCCCACATGCCTATACACACATCTGAAAAAGTTGAAAACCAACATCAACATACCCAAAACCAACATTTCACATCAGGTAACAAAGGATGGTGAGCTCAGAGAATCTTGAGGGAGGTGGGTGTACTGTGGTTGCACGGTTTCCTAGCTTTGGGGAATTTCTAGTTTCCCTGAACAGGGGTGCAATCAATACAGAAAGTACTGAAAACTTTGACTAAAGGAAAGTCTGAGTAAATCCAAAGCTACTGTGGGGAAGTTATCAGAAAATCGAGGAAGAATTGAGATACCGGAGAAGGGCAGCTAGAGATAAGTGAGCAGGAAGAAAGCAAAACTTAGAATGGACCTTGTAAGACTTCTTTGTTTCCTCTCCTCTCTCTGGGGGTGGAGTTGGGGAAGGGGGATGTCAGTGAAGGAAGGGTAATTCCTGGCTACAGAGCAGAAGTGAGGGGAAGGCTGGCAAATCAGGTCCTCAGTCCACTGGGCTTAGAAACATCGTAAATAAGAAAAAAAGGGAATGAGTAGGAGGGATCGGCTAAAGGAACAGAGGAGTATACATGTTTTTTGGAATCTGCGTATCATTTCTTGTTGCTTCTTGTATATTCTTTCTTTTCTTTTTGATTTTTTTTTCAGTGTTTTGAGACAGGGTTTCATTGTGTACCCTGTCAGTCCTAGAACTTGCTCTGTAGACCAGGTTAGCCTTCAACTTAGAGACCTGCCTGTCTCTGCCTCCGTAGTGCTGAGAGTCAAGGCCTGCACCACTATTCTGGCTCTTTCAACTAGGATTTTCAAACAGCAATTGTCAACAGTCACAGCCCTGATGTGTCATTTGCATACAGATGATATTGTAAAGGATTTAGAGGCAGTCCAGTCACCCTGGCAGCAAGTTTATATAAGATCAGTTTTAGCCAGCTTATCTGAAGTGGGACTTCTGGACCCACAGGCATCCCCTAAAAGTCTGAGCTGAGATTTTATCTTACCATTATCTGCTGGACAAGGACCCAAACCTTATGTATGTGATGGTCAGGACTGCTTTCCAGGTAGTCCCACACACCCTCCAGAGTACACAAATTCCTAGGTCCAAAACATATCCAGCCTCAAAAATCAGGCAAGGATATTGGCTTAGATTCTAAAACAGCAGTGTCTCAGATGTCAGCTGGTGAAGATGTGAAGAAAGGATGTAGGAGCTGGAGAAGGGAGGTGTTTGACCAATGGTCCTCAGTGGTCACGGATCACATAAATCTTCAGCTCCCTAACAACTAGGATATCTATGATTTGGGGTGAACCAAGAGTGATATACTGAGATCCTCACACATCAAAATCCAAATTGCTTTAGGGGATCCCATGTCTGGACAGATTGGGTTTACCAGAAAGTGAAGCAAGAAGTTTTATAGAGCTGAGTCTTGTGTGTCTGAAAAAAAGATGCTAAGATAACAGGCTTGATGATATATTCCATGATTAGTGGTGATTAAGAGGAGACCAATATCATTGAGGTGAAATCTTCTGAGAGAATAGAGAAGCTGTGTTCCAAAGGCCACCAACATCATACCTCCTGCTGGCAGTGGACTTGGTAATGTTGCAGCAGAAGACCCCAATGTTTCGGAGATGCCAGTTTCATAGGATGATCACCAAGAACAGCAGCAGCAGTGGAGTGTACCAGTTGGTGCCTAGAAGACAAGCTGTGTGTGCTTCAGAGGGCAGAGCCAGAGAAGTGACCCAAGCCCTTTAGAAGGGTCCAGAATATCATGAATGGGTCCCAGATAATGGGCAGTTGGAATTTTGTTTTGTGTTGATTTGATTGTGACTGGGCCCTAATTTTTTCCCTCTTGAAATAAGAGAGTATTTTTCTAGAGCACACAGTCGACAGAATGTTAAAGACTTTGTGTGTGTGTGTGTGTGTGTGTGTGTGTGTGTTTTAAAGAGATTGGTTATTTTAAAGGAACTGAAGTTTTAAATGTGTTTGAGTTTGTAAAGACTGTGGAGCATTTAAAGTTATTTAAGATCTTGCTGATGAATAAGAAAGGAAGGGTTGTAGTTTACTGGTGATGTATTCATGTGTCAGGTTGACAAGGGGTCAGTTGTACCGGCTGGCTTTGTGTGTCAACTTGACACATGCTGGAATCATCAGAGGAAGGAGCCTCAGCTGAGGAAATGCCTCCTTGAGATCCAGCTGTAAGGCATATTCTCATTTAGTGATCAATGAAGGAGGGCCCAGCCCATGGTGGGTCCTGGGTTCTATAAGAAAACAGGCTGAGAAAGCCAGGGGAAGCAAGCCAGTGAGCAACTCCCCTTCATTGCCTCTGAATCAGCTCCTGCCTCCCTCCGAGATCCTGCCCTGTTTGAGTTCCTGTCCTGACTTCCTTCAGTGATGAACAGCAATGCTGAAGTGCAAGCCAAATAAACCTTTTCCACCCCAAATTGCCCCTTGGTCGTGGTACTTCATTGCAGCAACAGGAATCATAACATAACTAAGACAACTCCAGTTCAAGGGGTCGGGCACCTTTTCTGGCCTGCAAGCACCCTAGCCATGCATGCACTGCACATGCATACATGCAGACAAACACTCATACACATAAAACAGAAATACATAATTTAAAAAAAGCACAGAGAGATGAGTCCAATTCTTTTATTTAAAACACCAATGACAAAAATATTGTGAATTTTACCATCTGGAGCAACAAATTTATGCAACAAACACACTACTTATTTCACTCTAAAATTTCATTGACATCTGTGAAAATGAGGGTCTGGATGACCATTTTGATTTCTACAGATTTGGCCATTTGTGTATCTTCCAAAGGATCAGTAAACCTTGCTGCCCTCTTTGTTTCCTGACCTAATGAATTACCATTTTATCTTACAATTGGCACCCTGTGCAAGGAGAAAAAAGTTACCAAAGTACCCAGAAGAGTTGATTCTTAAGTCTTGACATGATGAATGATCTTCCTTGTCTTTATTCTCCTTTGAAAATTTGAACAATTCTACAAGCAGTCAGGAGCCAGAACAGCTTTCTTCTTAGTACCTATGAATATTTAGAAAGTTCAATGATCATACTAAGGAGTGCTACAAATGGATCATATTAACCATTTAAAATATTGATTTGCTTAGTTGTTCTTAGATAAAACTTTACAATTTTGAATTACATTTAATGTTACTTTGTAATTGATTTTTACAAGTGGGTAATAAGTATGCCTTTTATGAAAATATACTGGCTGGTTTTGTGTCAACTTGACACAAGCTAGAGTCATTTTGGAAGAAGGAACCTCAGTTGAGAAAATGCCCTTCTCTAGATTACCTATGGTGTATCTTCTTGATTTATGATTGACAAGGGCAGGCCTTGCTTCATGGGGATGGTGCCACCTCTGGGCTGGCGGTCCTGGGTGTTATGAATAAGCAGGCTGAGCAAGTCATGAGGAATAAGCCATTAAGCATCACTCCTTCCATGGCCTCTGCATCCATTCCTGCCTCCATGTTCCTGCCTTAAATTCCTGCCCTGACTTCCCTAGATGATCAGCTGCATCCTCTAAAAAGAAACAAACCCTTGCCTCCCCAAGCTGATTTTGGTCATGGTGTTTTATCATAGTAATAGAAAAGTAACTAAAACAGTAGATAAGTGCTTTTTCTCTGCCTGTTTTATCTTAGCTGAAAAAAAATATATTACTAACGGGGTCTTATTAACATTGACAACAAACAGCACAGCATAAACTCACCACAAAAAGGTATGTGAGGGGGTTCAATTGACTAATTGTTATTACTAGCTTGTTCTGTGGATATGCCAATGAAGGACTGTTTTTATTGTCTTAATTGTTCTAGGTTGACTCTTCCCACTGTCAGTGATACCATTCCCTCGGTAGGTGGTCTTGGGATGTATAAAATAGCTAGCCAAGCATGAGCATGTGCATGAGCCTGTGAGTGAGCCAGCAAGCAGCTTTCCTCCATGGGTCCTGCTTCAAGATTTTAAGTTCTTGCTCTAACTTTCCCCAGTGATGGACTGTGATTAGGAAATATAAGAAATAAACCGTTTCCTCTGCTAAGTTGCTTTTGCTCAGAGTATTTTATCAGACCAACAGAATGAAAGTAGAACACTTGGGAGCTTTTAAAAAAATTCTGTGTCTGTGTGTGCATGTGTGGGTGTGAGTGCAAGGGCTTTTGGAGGTCATAAGGCATTGTCTGATATCCTGGAGCTGGAGTTACAGGCAGTTATGAGTCAAACCTGAGTCCACCATAGGAGCTATACATCTGCTAACTGCTGGACCATTTCTCTAGCACAAGCTTTGGGCATTTTTGTTCCTCATTGTGAAAGAAAAACCATAGAAAACATTCAGTTTTTAAGGGAATAAAAGTTTGCATAGCATGAAGCAAGTATAATAACACTGATTTCTGCAGCTGAGACTATTACAAGGTAAAGCTTCTCAGATAGAACACTTGAATTAAATGTTTAGTGTGTAGGGTACTTTGATGTCTGGGAATTTAGAGATAATTATCACTGACTTTGTAAGCTAGTTAGACATGCCAAACAGTCATGCTTTTGACCTGTTTTCCTGATTTCCATGAATTTTTTTTATATTTTTTAACTTTTTTTTTCTGAAAAACACAATTTTTATAATAAAAAAAACTTTCTCCTAAGAATCAAATTAGTTGTGTTTTTGGATATTGGATATGGAGCAAATACTATGGAGTTACCAATAGTCATAATATAAAAATAAAACCAGTGGGTAAAATCAAAAAGTAAAGTTTAAGAGGATAGTGGATACATGGCAATACTTTATTTATTCATTCATTCATTCATTCATTCATTCATTCATTCATTTATTATGAAATGTAACTTTATGCATGTGTCCGTGCTGTGGATATCACTCTATGTAAATAAAACACTGATGGCCAATGACCAGGCAGGAGGTAGGTGGGACAAGGAGAGAGGAGAATTCTGGGAAGCGGAAGGCTGAGGGGAGACACTGCAGCCACCACCAGGAGAAGAGCATGTAGAGACACCGGTAAGCCACCAGCCACGTGGCAAGCTATAGATTTATAAAAATGGGTTAATTTAAGATAAAAGAACAGTTAGCAAGAAGCCTGCCACGGCCATACAGTTTATAAGTGATATAAGCGTCTGAGTGATTATTTTATAAGTGGATTGTGGGACTGCGGGGCTTAGGGAACCTGGAGAGAAGCCCTCCAGCAACAAATGGCGCCCAACGGCTCGAGTTTCCACCTTAAACCTGAGAATATTTAATAACCAATTCTAAACAGAGCCAAAACCAGGCTCCTGCTTCTTGTCTCATACGGGCAGCTAGATGCGACAAAACGCAAGTTTGGACACTGGCGGGTTCCTGGCGGGTGCGTTTGACCAGCAGTATGGCGGAAACGAGGCATCTGCCAGCGGCAAATTAAGCTGTGTGGTAGATTTAGTCTTTACTAGTATTTAAAAAAAAAAAAAAGAGGTTTCTGGGCTACACGCTGCTTTGATAAAAGCTTAGACCCACTATTTCTGAGACTTGATGACTCCCAGAGCTGGCAGAAAACGTACCACTGCCATGTTGGGAAGCTGAAGGGGGCGGAGCCAGCAGCCACAGCGCCGTTTCGGGCTTACAATGGTACAGTTTAAAGCAATAGGCTCAAGGCTCAAGGTAATATAAAACATAAGCCACATAAAGATGGCTACCACACAGAGAATCTGGATTATGTTCTCTTTGATATTCATAACTAAAGAAAAACATTTGATTACAAAAGCTGTTGAGTTATGCCAAAATGTATATTTTAAAGGTACCTTGACTTCAAAATTTGGATATAAGGATATGTTACTTTGGAAAAGAGGTTCTGCTTTTGTTTCCACAGAAAGCCAGAGGCTGTGGACTTGTTCCAGATTAAGATACATCAGGTTTCACCAGCCAAGACCCCCTGAAAGGACTCCGATGACACCATGGCCCAGATGATCCAACATCCAGATCGGTTTCAAGGCAACTGGTTCACACAATACAGCCTCACGGACTACCCCATAGGTCTAAAATTTTCTTTGCGTCCCCATAAGATACAGCGCCCCCCTCCAGCAGGAAGCAGTAAGAGATGCTACGCCCAAATTCCCAAATATACCAAGCTGGCTTTAGAGGTGGAATTGGCTC
Organism: Peromyscus leucopus; assembly: GCF_004664715.2. Taxonomy (NCBI): domain Eukaryota; kingdom Metazoa; phylum Chordata; class Mammalia; order Rodentia; family Cricetidae; genus Peromyscus; species Peromyscus leucopus. Next base: position 7,797,268 of record NC_051070.1, on the reverse strand, counting down.
ACTCCCCCTCTAAACCCAGACATATTGCTTTAAAAAAAAAAAATGGTTAAGAGATTCTTGTGTCCCAAATCAGAAGAGCCCTCTGGTGTGGGACAGAGAAAAACCAATATTTTTATTTAAAACAGGTTGATTATAAATGTGATCTCTTTCTAAAAAAGAAAAGGGGATATGATATATAGGAGGATATGGAGATGATAAGATAAAAGGGTAGATTAATGAACCTACTTTTAAAGAACAACTTGTTTAAAATGTTTTACATTGGTATAGATTTTAGTTTATGTTTAAAATGTTTTACATTGGTATAAATTTTAGTTCATTGATACAGGCTTGAAGTTAATTTTGTTATACTGTATATATATATTTCTATTCTTGTTTGAGGTATTATGTTTATATAACTCATTTAAAATTGTAATGGATAATTAAAAAATAGGTTAATAATTAGTCATCTATGATAATCATATCTGTAGCCATGTTAGTTAAGTCTTTTAGGTATACATAGATATATTTCAGATAGATAGGTAATCTTCGAACACTTCATAGACCTAGAAAATATGGCATTTAAATAACTTAGAATTCTGTTGATGTGAGACACAATTGCTCCTGGCTGCACCAATTGATCCTGAGAGAATGTTGGGCTTCTAAGACATTTCCATTTGGAAGTTTGTCTTTTTGGCACAAAATGGCCTACTGGGCAAAGAACTGCCCTTGCCTTGACGGCTGACAGTACAAATGCAATGCTGTCCTTTCTGGACAAGCGGGACACAAGGAAAGCGACCACTGTACTCTGCCAAGACAGGGTAAGATGGTCTCTCAGAATTCCTGCTTCTGAAAATGGTCTGTCAGATACTCTAGGCCTGTAGCCAATTTGAATGCACCAACAATGCTGAGAAACATCAGGTGACTGTCCAGGCTGCCAGCTGTCTTGGTCTACTCTTGCAAGATTCCCGAAAGTTGCTTGCATCCGTCTACCATTTCTCAGGTACCATTATGTTCCTTCTCAGGTCTTTGATGTGGTTGAAGGCTAGATAGTCGTAATTTCCTCAGTTATGATAAAAGATAAGTTAGATATAAAACCTTAAACTCACAAATATAAGATAGATAGGACATCTTCTTTAATATTGTAACTATAATTCTTGCTCGGTAATTGTTTTGTTATATGTAATTTTACCATGTTAAAGTTAAAACCTTCCTTTTTAAAAAAAAGAAGAAAGGGGAAGTGCTGTGGATATCACTCTATGTAAATAAAACACTGATGGCCAATGACCAGGCAGGAGGTAGGTGGGACAAGGAGAGAGGAGAATTCTGGGAAGCGGAAGGCTGAGGGGAGACACTGCAGCCACCACCAGGAGAAGAGCATGTAGAGACACCGGTAAGCCACCAGCCACGTGGCAAGCTATAGATTTATAAAAATGGGTTAATTTAAGATAAAAGAACAGTTAGCAAGAAGCCTGCCACGGCCATACAGTTTATAAGTGATATAAGCGTCTGAGTGATTATTTTATAAGTGGATTGTGGGACTGCGGGGCTTAGGGAACCTGGAGAGAAGCCCTCCAGCAACATGTCCAAAAACAACCTGTTGTGTGACTGTGTTCCTGTGAAGATGTGAACCAAAGCCTACTCACCTCAAATAAGGAACTAAACATAGACCAAAATACAGATACTGCTAAAGTCTAACTTGGTGAGCCGATGAGTTTTATTGGGGTAACTTACAAGAATATGGATGAGGGATTGCTTACAGGTCCATAAATGACTCAAAGATAACTGCACCACCAAAGCCTACCTCAGCATAGATAAAGGCTCATGTAAGCTGGAAATCGGGTATCTACTTCACAACTTGTAGCCAGCTTGCAGACTGGAGATTGTCTCTTTCAGCTGGTTCAGTGTGTCTAATCTCTACAGCTCATCTTGTCTTTCTCTTTTACCTATTCTTAACAGTTTCTATAAGCTTGTCGAGGAAGGATCTAGTATTTCATCAGGGACTTTTCAGGGACTTCCTAAAGCCTTGTCCTGAGCTTAAGGAGCTTACCTGTAGCGTAGAACATTTCCCGTCTCCTTAGAGCCTCTTCTTTCACTTCCCTTTCAACACCCTGTGTCTTAATGAGTTTTCTTCTAAAACAGGAAAAATAAAAGCCCAGAGGCCAAAGGTAGACCAGGATAATTTAAAAGAAAGCTGGCAAGAAACAAGCCAAGCTAAGACTGAGCATTTATAAGAAAGAATAAGCCTCTCTGTATGATTTATTTGGGAGCTGGGTGGCAGGCCCCTCAAAGAGTAAAGAGCCAAACAAGAAGAAGAAGTTAGAGTTTTTAATCTCAGAGGAAACTGCTGCATAGCAGTATAAATGCAAAGTATTTGTTGAAAAAAAAATGACTCTAGGGGGTTGTTTTGGCCATTGCAATAGAACAGTGGCCAAGATAGACAGTTGGTACCAGGAGTGGGGCATTGCTGTAACAGGCCCCACTCTTCTTTGGAGGAATATGGAAGACTTTGCAATGTTGTACTAGAAAAGTGATTGGATGCTTTAAGCAGGGCTTGATGGACTGGACTATCTTAGTAGGAGCATGAAAGACAGTTCTGAGGGTAATTTGAACTATAGGGGCTCAGTTCCAGAAGTTCCAGAGGAAAAGGATATTAATAAGTGTTCCATAGACTACTTTTGTGAAATTTTTGCCAAGAATATGGCTGGGTTTTTTTTTGTTTTTTGTTTTTTGTTTTTTGTTTTGTTTTGTTTTGTTTTTTACCTTGTCCTAAAAAATCTGCCTAATGCTAAAATGAAAAGTTTTGGATTAATGGCATTGGCATGATGTGGCTATAGTCCTTTAGGGACCAAGGAGTAGAATGTGGTGTTTTGAATAAGAATGGCTGCCAGGCTGGGCAGCGATTTTGCATGCCTTTAATCTCAGCACTCTGGAGGCAGAGCTAGGTGGATCTCAGTGAGTTCAAGGCCAGCCTGGTCTACAGACTGAGGTCCAGCACAGGCACCAAAACTACACGGAGAAAACCCTGTCTTGAAGAAAAAAAAAGAATGGTTGGCATAGGCTCAGATATTTGAATGCTTAATCACCAGGGAGTGGCAAAATTTGAAAGGACTATAAGGATTAGGAGGCGTGGCCTTGTTGAGGGAAGTGCATCACTGAGGTTGGGCTTTGAGGTTTCAAAAGCCCATGCCAGTCCCAGTCTCTCTGCCTAAGGATCAGGATGTAGCCGTCAGTTATTGTTCCAGTACCTGTCATGATGATAATAATGGCTACCCACTACAGACTAAACCTTCAAAACTGCAAACAAACACCCAAATAATGCTCTCTTTTATAAGAGTTGCTTTGAGTGTTACTGTAGCTTGTCTTAGTGTTCTCTCTGCAACAGAACAGTAAGACAAACTACAGTAACACTCACACATACAAAAAGAAAAAAGAGTCTCAGATTATTATTCTGTGGTATTACTATAACCTTTTAATATTTAGCTGTGAAATAGCCTAGCCCAATGTAACCATAGGCATGGACACTTCTGATTGAATAAGCCTAGAAAATCTGACAGACAACCAAAAGAGATCCATTGATTTAAAAGAGATTAAAACCTAATTTATTGCAATCTGTCATAACCAAGAAAGCACTCCACAATTAAACAGTCTGGGGTTACAAAGGGCTTTCTCAATTTCAGGCATGTGGACACAGATAGACCAACAGTACACTGGTCATATCTTCAGTTTTACAACCCCAGGCAAAGGTCAAAAGCAAACCAGAAGCAAAAGAACTTTCTAACTCAGATCTCTAAGACTGTTTTCATTATCAGTGGATGCAACATTCTTAATTAATTTGAGCATACAAATTGAAACAAGATAAACAGAAAGTACACATGAGATTTGCTGTCATTTCTCACTCGTTAGAGAATATATTTCTATTATCTCTCTGACAGATATCATCAAAGAGTCACAGCATAAAATCAGTTTTCTAATCACTGTTGTCACTGTGGTAGAATAAATTATCTTGTTGTGCAAACCACACACACACACATACACATACACTCACACACATATAATTAATATGGAAGAGTATAGAAACAGTGTCAGAAAAGTTTAAAAATATAATTATATCTGTTTATTTTTATTTGCATGGGTATTTTGTCTGCACATGTGTGTCTGGTGCCTGAGGGGGCCAGAAAGGGCATTAGATGCTCTAGGACTAGAGTTATGGACAGTTGTGAGCTGCCATGTGAGTACTGGTGTTGCTGGAGGGCTTCTCTCCAGGTTCCCCAAGCCCCGCAGTCCCACAATCCACTTATAAAATAATCACTCAGACGCTTATATCACTTATAAACTGTATGGCCGTGGCAGGCTTCTTGCTAACTGCTCTTTTATCTTAAATTAACCCATTCTATAAATCTATACCTTGCCACGTGGCTGGTGGCTTACCAGAGTCTCTACATGCTGCTTGTCCAGGCAGTGGCTGCAGTCTCTCTCCTCCTTCTTCCTGTTTCCCCAATTCTCCTCTCTCTTTGTCCCGCCTATACTTCCTGCCTGGTCATTGGCCATCAGTGTTTTATTTATATAGAGTGATATCCACAGCATACTGGAAATCATACCCCGGTCTTTTGGAAGAGCAGCCAGTGATTTTAATTGCAGAGCTATCACTATACCCTCATGTCAGCAAAGGTTAAATTTCATTGCTGTTTAAGCATTTCTTCAGATGTTTAAATAAAAGGGGAAAAAGTAATAAAACACAAAGAAATATAAGCAAAGGTTTAGAAAACCCATGAGTCATACATGTGCAACAACCCGACTTCTCAGGTAACTTCACTGAGGATCCTGTGGCCCTCTGACACTGATAAAGTATTTTCAGGACAATAAATCTATAACCCTAATACAAATATAAATGTTAATTTTGTATAGTTACTAATAAACCAGTAAGTCTTTAAAAGTGTTCCAAAAATAGATTCCAAATTTATGTGAGTTTATATGTATACATGTGTGATGTCAGAAACAGAGACAAATATGTTTTTGCCTTTCTACAGTATTAGAATGTACTAAATATTAAATTTACAAGCTACATCAGTTTCATTTGGTATAATTTACCAAGCAATCCTGATTTTTCTCAATGGCATGGCCATGGTAAATCACAGGTTCTTTTATTCCAGTCTAAATTATTATTATTAATTCTCAGATCACACATTACATTTCATACAATAATATCTTTATACCTACACATACACATAGACAGACAGACAGACAGACACACACACACACACACACTGCACAAACCACATATATACTATACACATATACACACATATACAACACACACACAAACCATATACACACATACATACCACACACACACACATATATATACACACCATACACACATACACATATACATAAACATCACACACATATGCATACACATAAACCATATACACATATACACCACACACACATAAACACAATATACGTATATATACCATAAAGACACACATAACAACACACACATACACATACACACCACACACACATACCACAAACACACACACACACACATACACACAAACACCACATATATTTATACAAATCACATACACACACATTCACACCCACAAACATACATACATACACACATGTGTACACACACACACACACACACACACACACACACACCATAATCATCATCAATGCGGAAACAAATTTATGACCCCAAATCTGGCATGTCTTCTCTATTTGTATTTGTCTTTTCTACATTTGTTTGCTCAAATCAAGTAATATTTTTGTGTTCATGGGTCGAACTGTTCTTATAGATCTGAATTTGCAAATAAACAATGTTCTAATTTGCTTTCCTGTTGCTGTGATAACTCTGACCAGAAGCAGCTGCAAGGAAAGGCTTTGTTCTGTTTACATTTCCAAGTTGCAATCCGTCGGAAGGAGAAGGTGGGACAGGAACTTAAGTAGAAACTGAAACAGAAACCACTTCCCAGCTTATGCTCGGATATATTTCTTTTACAGTTTATAACCACAGACATGTAGAATGATGCCACCTACAGTGGGCTTGGCTTCCCTTTATCAATTTGTAATCAATCCAATGTCTGTTGTTTGTTTTGCTCTTTGGGGGCCTACCACCCAGCTCCCAGATAAAGCACACACGGAGGCTTAGTCTTAATTATGAATAACCAGCCTTAGCTTGGCTTGTTTCTTGCCAGCTTTCCTTAACTTAACTTACTTCATCTACCTTTTGCCTCTGGGCTTTTCCTGTTCTCTTCTGTAAATCTTACTCTCACTCCATGGCTGGCCGTGTAGCTGGGTGGCTGACCCTGATGTCCTCCTCCTTCTCCTGCTCCTAGATCTCTCATCCCATATTTCTCCTTCTGTATCTTCTCTCTGCCTGCCAGGCCCGCCTATCCTTTCTCCTGCCTTGCTATTGGCCATTCAGCTCTTTATTAGACCAAGTCTTTTAGACAGGCAAAATAACACAGCTTCACAGAATTAAACATATGCAACATAAACAAAAGTAACACACCTTAAAATAATATTCTACAACAAATGTCCCTACAGATATGGTCTTAGGCCAACCTGATCTGGACAATACCTCAATTCAGGTTCCCTCTTCTCAGCTGACTCTATGTTGTATCAAGTTGTGAGAAACATATATGTGTGTGTGTGTATGTGTATGTATATGTATATGGTGAATACATATATGGTATATGTTCATGTGTAGAAATAAATGTCTGTTTATGTTTGTATGTATTATGTATATGCATGTGTATATGTATATGATGTATATGTATACATATGTGATGTGTGTGTGTGTGTGTGTGTGTGTGTGTGTGTGTGTGTGTATGGATGGATGGATGGATGGATGGATGGATGGATGGATATGGATAGATGGAGTTGGCCCAACCAGTGCCCATATTTCCTGAAACTCACTTCCCCTTTGCACCAATTAACTGGTTACCTCAGAGTGTTAAGTCAAGCTTCCAACAATGGGATGAGGTTCAGTCACTGTCTAGGTCATGGATAAAAAACAGGACATTTGAGGATTATATTCATTAGCCCAGGTTAGCTTCTGGTGCCCCTTTTTACAAAAAGAAATTGATTTGCCAAATTGTTTTTTCTTTGTTTGTGTGTTCCCTTCTGAGACAGTGAGCTTGTTCTTCTCCAAAAAAGTTGATGATAAAAAATTAGTACCCTTTAGGATAATAAAATGTAATTTTTGAAACCACATTTTCCTAAAAGCAGATTTTGAATGTATCACTGCACAAAATTTTTATTTTTATTTATAAGCAGGTAATCATTATAGTAACATTCTACAATTTGCCGAGTTGCAAAATAAGCCACTAAAAGATGCACAAAAAGTGCTATAGATTGAGATAATTTCCAAAGAGCAAGTAGAGAGTAACACCTAGAGAGTGACTGAAATCCACCTAGTTGTTTTATTTTGACCATTTTAAAGAATTTCACATTTTTCCCTAAATAAATAAAAAATTAGCAACACATTGACTCAAGGAAACCGAACAAGTGCCAACAGCAGTGAGAACATTCTCATTAAAACAACAGGAGGTAAACAGAGACAGAAAGGGCAAAGTGAGTAAGACATGATGTTACAGAAGAATGCAAATTATTCAGATAGTGTTTGCAAGTCAACAGAGTTCAAATATGAGAGTTCAGTCAAGGAAAACACAATAGGCAGGGATGAGAAGTCCAAGTATCTCTGCTACTGTTTGTAATCAGAACATAGTCTTATTGATATGACTATGTCAATCTATCTATACTAGTGTATTGTACATTAATACATTAATATATTGTAGCCATTTAAATATATGTTGAAAATGCTGAAATTCATACATAATCGAGGATTTTACATAGGGATTGAAAGTTCTAGAAGTGGTGGAAAAGGAGAAGAAATGTCAACGCAAGTGCAACTCCAGGTGGAGAGTGGGATCTGAGAGATTTTATATGGAAGAGAGGAAGTCATTTTAGCTCTTGCTATTTGCCTGCATAAACCTATAGTCAAGATTCATTTTGTTCATGTTGGAGTATTGCTTTAGCCCAAAGCAAGTGCAGGTAGATTTGAATTTGCTGGGTGAGATTTGCATATGAATATGTGCAGCTGGTGACTTGTGACTGAGTCACATCCATATATAGGAGGCCACCATTAAATAACTTCCATTGTGGAGACTTCATTGTAGAGAGGGTCTTTTATGTGCAATTAGCTAAGCCATCCAAAACCAAGCAAAAGGTTTTTTGTTTTGATCACAATATATGCATCTAAATTTTAGAAGTAGCATACTACAAATTGATACACCAGAATTTAATCAATACATTTTAATATAATAGGTAAAAAGTGACTTTTTCCCAACTAGATACCAAGACTACGAATTAGAGTCTTTATGACTTTCGTCTCCTTATTTGCTTTACCGATTTGAAGCATTTTCTTCTATAGAAACATGGAGTAGATGTTAGATACTTTCCAATTTAGAATGGTTACCTTTCTAACAATAACTTGATAGTGTAAATTACTGCTCTCTATTTTTAAATGTATTATAAACATGAACATTTGCGAATCAGACTTTAAAATAAGAGAAAGCTATCACAAACTGTATTCCTTTTTTTTTTTGGACAGGCAGAGAACAAATGACATTTTTTCTGCCTCCCCCAGAATATTTTTAACTGAGAAGTCATGGAAGATACTGTAGTCATAAAAACACAATTCAGCAATGATTTTATTCTAGCAGAATTTTTATTATAAAGATGTTAAGTCAGGGGAAATGGTTTATGGTACCACTGTTTCTAAACCGTGAACAGGGCTCTCCTCCCTGCTTTTAGGACAGTCTGATGGAAAAGACACCGAGACCTTGCTGAGAACAGAGTGGTGACTGTTCTTTTATTTCTCACATCTTCAATCATGAATTTACGGCATGACTTTGAAATATAAAGCACATTTCATTAAAATAAATTCTACCTTTGAAACTCCTGATATCAAAAGACTCTCTCTAGTGCTCTTCATGATGAGAAGATGAATATCTATTTTTTCAATTAATAAGAGATAGGATAATCTGTCTTAATTGATAAACTGATTTTACTTGGAAGAGAAAGTGTGTAGCATTATTTAACTGCTGATCTAGAGTGGGAAGGGCAGATACGTGGTGTGAACTCCACTGCTCATCTAGTCTTTTTCCAACCTAGAAGATTACATCCCAGGGTTAGACATTGGTGATTGTGCAATGAGCCTTTTGTTCACTGTGGCTAGCAATGACCTCAGTGTCGCCCTGAAACCAGCTGGAGTCAGCATATGAAAGAAAAGCTATTTGCTAACCACAATGTAATGGTCTAGCAGGAATCAAATAATTTAACTATGAAAATTTTATTTCAAATAGTTTTCTTGCCACTATAGTAGGCATCCCTCCTCTTCTTCTACTGTTATACCACTGTGGAGATTACATGATAACCCAAGCAACTATAACCAAAAAAGTTAATATGCAATTGCAATGATGGGATTCAATCCTCCGTGTTCTTTGACACTGATACTGTCTATAATTTCTGAAGCCATAGGTAATATCTCCCTAAACATTTCTATCAAAGATGTGGAATGGTACAGTTGTTTTGTTCCCAGATTTGAGAAAATATTATACTTAATCATGTCCACCCAACATATCTATTATAAAAACTAAGTGAAGGTAAAAACCAAAATGCATTTTATCTTATATTCATGAAAGTATATGTGTTTAACCTACACATGTAAAACTATGCCTTTGCTAGTTATTGATATGCATGAAAAAAAACCACTTCTAACACAGAAAAAAATATCCTATGATCTTTACTTGTCTACATTCATTGTAAACATGAAAACAGTTAAAGTAGTCACGAAGTTAAATAGGCAAAGGGCACAGGAATCATAGATTCAGAACCCTACTGTTAACACTGAGGATATGAACCGATTCTTGCAATAAGAGGCAGAACTCTGATGATTCCCAATGCAGACTTATGAGCTCAGATCATGAGTGTCTATTTGGATGTGTATATAAAATATGAGAGGAAATTTCTAGTTACTCAACAAGTATTTGCTGCCCATCTTCCCTTTAGATATGAGAACTATGCCGCATGTCCTTATTCACAGCTGAACCCTTATCCTCAAAACATACAATGACAAGTTAGGTACATGTCATGAGGGGGTGTTATTAACAGCTGATTAGATTACCTAGAGAAAGAATTCAAGTATCCTGACTGGTTGTGATAGCTTCCATATTTACCTTAAATGATGATTTAATATTAGTGAACAGTGGGGAAAGGGTATAAAATCTAGTTGAGAAAATCAGTGTTTCTTTCTAGGCATTGCACCTTAAAATTCAGGAACCCATGCACTTATATGAACTTAATAAGCCTAAACACAATGGAATTTTGATGGGGTGGTGATAAATCCGATAAACAGAGGTAACAAGGACAGCCTTGTTAGATGAGAGTGTTTAAGAGGAAAAGCCCATCTATGGAGAGGGTCAGCCTATAGAATTTCTAAGGTGACCCCTGATGATGTCTATAGCCTTATCACAAAGATGCTTGAGGTGAATCCCTGCTGCTATGGCAGACGGAGAATTCTAGACTTGTCAGCTACTTCATATATCCATCTTCATATCTAAGGATATTGTGAATTGAATGAGAATGTCCCCATAGGTTCAGACATTTGAACACCTGGTCCCTGGCTGGTAGCCCTGTTTGGGGAGATTTAGTGGGTACAGCCTTGCTACAGAAAGTATGTCACTGGGGGCCGTCTTTGAGAGTTTATAGTCATACTCCACTTCCAGTTTGCTTTCTCTCTTAGCTCTGATCAAGCAATTAGCGATGTGATCCTTCTCCGTCCAGACTCCTGCTTGCTGCCATGCCTCCCGGCTGTGATAGACTCTGTCCCTCTGGAGCCATACACACAAATAACCTCTTCCTTAAGTTGCCTTGGCCATGGTGTTTTATCACAACAACTGAGAAGTAACTCATGGAAAGACGTTGGTCACCCCACACTTCATCACATCATAGAACCACTCTGTTTTACAACACTTGCTGACTTTAGATTTGGAAAGTATGACCTGCACAATGGCTTGAAATGTGTCTTTTAAGATCCATACATTGGAAACGTGAACCCCAGTGTCCTAAGGTTAGAAGGGGGCCCGTTAAGCAGTCATTAGGTTGTAAGCATTCTGCCCTCATGGATGGATTTATGTTATCATTGCAGAAGTAAGTTTCTCAGTGTGACATTACTTCCCCTAATGAGATGGTAGGCTTATTATAAAAGCAAGCTTGCCAAAGTGTATTCTCAATGTGTGTGCCTCTTCCCCAATATCCTCCACAGATGACACAGCCAAGTGATGTTTGTTAGATAGTGAAACTATAAAGAATAAACCTCTGTTCTTCATAAATTAGTCAATGGCTGATATTTCAATATAGCATTAACAAAGTTAGTAAGACTATATTTCTGTTTCACTTAAGATTCAGTGGGTGAGTTTCTACAACCTCCCACTCATTAGCTAACACAGCATGATCTTTTACTTAAACAACTTTTTTTTTCTTTTTTATTTTTGCAATAATAAAATGCCATGGACATTAGGCTTTCAAAAAATGTCAGCTATCCATGGATTGGGTTTGTAGAGGAAGAGTTAACAGGATTAACAGAGCACCTTTTCCCTTCTGTCTTATTAAATTTTCGTGCCTTTGATGAAGGATCATTTACCAGAATCACAGGCTTCCCTGAAGAGAACAAGAGAATAAAACTACCAACTATTAGACGATTATGCAGCTAATTCTTAGACTGCTCGGTGCTGTCAACTTTGTCCCTCACTTTTAGTTCCCTCCTGGTACTTCGTTGATTCACTCTATGACTGAGGGTTTCCAGGTACCAGGTTAGAAAAGAAATAATTTTAAGGGCCCCTCAATATATTGAAAATCCAGTGCTATGTTCCCTCTTTGCATTTCCTAAGCAGCTTTGAATACTTCTATTTTGGGGAACTCAATCAAATCTATGAATTTCTCATGGATGTTATAGCAAATTACCACAAACACTGAATCTTAAATAACAAAAATGTAGTTGTGGTTTTATTTCAAGTTTATATTGTTCTGAAAATTAAAAGACCCAATTTTGTCAAATGGGGCTCTGAAGAGACAACCACACTTTCTAGAGGCTCTCAGGGGGAATCGATTCTTTGTGTGACCCTGCTTCTGCAACTGGGCACCTGCATTCTTAATGTGTGGCCCCTCCAGCAACTCTGCAGTGACCTCTGAGTCTCCGAGGCTGCCCTCCTGTCCCCTCCTAGACTGTCCCTTAGGATGGCTTTGGGCTACCTTCAAAATCCAGGCTAATCTCCTTTTTAATTTTTTTCTTTTATTGAGGATAGATTTTTTTTTCTCACATAACATATCCTGGTTTTCCCCTCCTCCTACTCCTCCACCCCCCTCTCACCTGGATCCACCCCTTTCTGTCTTTCATTAGAAAATAAACAGGTTTCTAAGGGAGAGTAATAAAATAAAAGAAGATAAAAGAAAAACTAACACATTTGAATTGGACAAAACAAACAAACAGAATGAAAAGCACCCTAGAAAAGACACCAAAAACACCCCACAGACTCATTTGTTCACATACCCCGGAATCCATAAAAAAAAAAAAAAAAAAAAAAAAAAAACCACTGAACTAGAAGTGAGAACACATATGCAAAGGACTTGTATGGTAAAGAGAAAGAAGAAAAATATAAAAATAAAGTGAAAATAAGAAATAAATAAGTAAGTTAAAATTCAAAAAGAGAGCGAGAGAAAATCCCTGGCACGACATTATGAGATGAGGAAACTCCAATGACGCCACTGAGCTCCTTTGCTGTTGGCCATCCGCTGCTGGGCATGCAGCCTACCCTTAGGAGCAATTTGTTATCCCAGTGAGACTCCCATGGATTAAACTAAATTTTTATTTGCAAGTGGTTATCAATTAGAGCTTGTTTCTGGTTTAGGAATGGGGGTGTGTGTCCACTCCTTCCAGCTCTAGGGCCCCATCTGATGCAGACCCATGCAGTTCCTGTACCTGCTGCTCCAATCTCTGTGAGTTCCTATGTGTGTCAATCATGTTGATTTAGAGGGCCTTGTTTTTTGTTTTTCTTCATCCCCTCTGGCTTGTCCACTCTTTCTGAATCTTCCTAGAGGTTTCCTGAGCCCTGAGGCTCCAGAGGAATTTAATGGAGACATTCTGTTTGGAGCTTTGTTTTCTAAGGTTTCTCATTCTCTGCATACTGTCTGTCTGTGGGTCTCTGTATTTGTTCCCATCTGCTGCAGGAGGAAGCTTCTCTGATGATGGCTGAGCAAAAACTGATGTATGAGTGTAGCAGAATGTCATTAGGAGTTATTTTATTACTGCTTTTTTTTTTTTTTTTTTTTTTTTAGAATAGTAGAAATTTGGTTTTACCTTAGGTCTCTCTGTTAACCTAGTCTCAGGTTCTTGGTTAACACAGCAGTGTTGGGAATGAGTTCTCTCTTGTGGAGTAGGCCTTAAGAGCTTGAGTTTAATTCCATTGGCAAAGCCCTCTTTGTCACATAAGGGAGCAACTCAGAGACTCTGGGAATAAGGATTGCAGCATCTTCATAAAAGAACACTGCCAACCACAGTGGTCAAATATTAAGGTAGATTGTTCCAGATATATTCTAATGCTATGTATTAGCAAACACTAGGCATGCTTTTGTCTAAGGATGAAAAATGTCAAGACCACATCCTATAACATAATCTCTTAAAGTGGCAAGACATACATTTCCTTTATCCTCATTAAAAGCTCAAGTAAGATAGATGGCAGTCGAAGAAACATCATTGATATTATTGAGAATACTACTAAAACTTAGAAAATAGAAACATAAGGTCATTTTTATTCTAATTTCAAGAAAGAACATTTATAATCAATGTTTAAGTTGATCACTTGGGAAGGAGATAAATAAAATATGATATTTGATAGTAAAACAGAACAGTTAAATTAAAACAAATTTATATTTAAGAACAAGAATAGAAGCAAAGAACATAAACTCATACAATCAAAGCATGCTTCCAAATAACTACACCTGCCATTGTATAAAGCTTAGCTCCCATTAATGGATATGTATTCGCTTTGTGAATTTTGATTGGACTGAATGATTTTGTTGTATATACTTTTATATATGTTAAACTTTTTAAAATTTTATAATTAATTTAATTTTACATATCAGTCATAGATTCCCCTGTCCTCCCTCCTTCCACCCCCCTCCCATCCTCCCCCCAATCCACCCCCATTCCCACCTCCTCCAAGGCAAGGACTCCCCTGGGGATTCAGCTGAGCCTGGTAGATTCAGTTGAGGCAGGTCCAGTCTCCTCCTCCCTTTACCTAGTCTGAGCACAGTGTCCTGGCATAGGCCCTAGGTTCCAAAAAGCCAGCTCATGCACCAAGGACAGGTCCCAGTCCCACTGCCTGGGGGCCTCCTAAACAGTTCAAGCTAATGGACTGTCTCACTTATCCAGAGGGCCTAGTCCAGTACCATGGGGGCTCCTCAGCTATTGGTTCATAGTTCGTGTGTTTCCACTAGTTTGGTTATTTGTATGTTATACTTTTAAAAGATTTTTAAATTTATAGGATGTTCTGACTGTCATTGGTTACACATATTATAGAACATCATAAAGTTTGGAATGAGAATACATAATGATTTTATTATTTGTAGAAATATAAATTATCATTTTTATATCAAAAGTGTGCCAAGCAACTAACATCCTTTTAACATTAAATCTGACAAACCTCTGATATAAGTTTAAGTCTTCTGCTCAGAGGAAGGGCCTAAGGCTCTATGACATTAATTTACACAAGTTAAAGAACTAGCAGTTTTGGGTTGGGGATTTAGCTCAGTGGTAGAGTGCTTGCCTAGCAAGCCAAGGCCCTGGGTTCGGTCCTCAGCTCCACAAAAATAAAATAAAAAAAAAAGAACTAGTAGTTTGAGGGGCTGTAATTGAGTCACAAGTTGACACAGCATTGAGAATGACCTTTCTCCAGCTAATGTGAGAAATGATTTCAAATGAGAGTTGACTATACACATTAAAGTATGGTTAACCCACATCATGTGCACAAAATTTTTATGATTTTTTTAAAAAGTTTGTTCTTATTCATTAGAAACAAACACTAATGGTACACATTAATTCACTTACAAAACTGATCTTTCCCATGGTCTTGAAAACCTAAGATAAATCCTCTTGTTTACTTCATTGAAAGGCTGGGACCATATCATTGTTCTTCAAGGAGAATCAACAAAATAAAGGAGAGAAAAGAAACAAGTTTAGAGTCTTTTTTTTTTTAAGGTAACAGTTGAAGAAAGAATGTTTACTCTACAATTGATGGTTAGTTAAAATACTAACTTACATTATAGAGAAGTTAAGTTTTTCTCCAAAACATGTTGGAAAATATTTAGTATATTGAAACATGTGATGGTGTTGATAAGGCTTATGACAGAGATAATGAATGTTAAGTAGGCCAAGGTCAATCTACTAACTTGATCTTTTTATGCATTCTTGAGTTTGTTTCTGAACTAAGTACCTGTTATACTTAACAATGGGTTTTATTATAAGGTTTTCATACATGTGATAATTCATTTTGTCACCCTTCAGCACCCTCTCTTGTCCTCCTCCCACTCTACTGATCCCTTTGGTCTTCCCAACCAGTCCTCCTTGCACCTACTTTCGTGTCTGTTTGTGTTGGTTTTGATGAGTTTAACTTGGGTTGCTAACAGTAGCACTGGTAAGGGGTTATATATATGAGCTAGCACAACTTACCAATGTCTCTGACATTGAAGATATGATCTTCCCTTTCCTCAGCAACCATTCTGTACTAGTATCTCAAGGAGGGGGTGGGACCCTAGGAGATCATTCCCAATCTATATGGAATATTGATGGTCCAATCTTGTGCAGGTAATCATAGCTACTGTGAGTTCATAAGGACAATATCAATGTCGTGCCTGAAAAATGGTGTTCAAAAATAATCCTGCTAGTTCCTCTGGCTCTTACACTATTCCTGCAACCTCTTACTCTTCCTTGGGGAAGATGATTTCTTCCTGTTCTCAGCATCCTTAATTGTCTGTAGTTCTTCCTGTAGGTGTGGGACCCTCTGAGTTTTCCCTTCCGTGTTTGCATGTCTATTGATTGTGTCCTTGTTCAGGTCCTGTTTAAGCAGCTACACTGTTGAGGTATCATGGGTATGGTTTCCCTGTTATTTCTAGAAGACACAGTCTCACAGCAGATATCCTGACCCTCTGCCTCACAGAATTTTTCTGCTTCCTCTTTGGGAATGTTCCCTGAGCCTGAGGTATAGGAGTGTCTTAGTTATCACTTGCACAAGCAAGCAACTTTGGGAGGAAAGAGTTTATTTAATTTTGTACTTCAATGTCAAAGTTCATCCAGTGGAAGTCAGGACAGGAATTCAAGACAGGAACAACAGCTTCAGCCTGTATTGTTTGAGGGAGGGGT
Source organism: Peromyscus leucopus (assembly GCF_004664715.2). Taxonomy (NCBI): domain Eukaryota; kingdom Metazoa; phylum Chordata; class Mammalia; order Rodentia; family Cricetidae; genus Peromyscus; species Peromyscus leucopus. The sequence goes on along the minus strand of NC_051070.1, from coordinate 7,780,800 downwards.
ATCACTTGGATTCCCCTGACCAATAACTCATAAGGGGGATTTTCATGCCTGGTATTAGAGATTTTGTTAGATAGTCTATGGCTCTTGAAAGCTCAAGTGTAATAACTGCATTTAAACTCAGTATGTACATGTGTTATATGTACTTTTGGGTGAATAAAAATAAGATCCCCTATGGTATGATCAAACTAATAGTTGTTCTGTATCCCAGTAATAGGTTTCTCAACCAATACAGTAAGCTAGATCAAACCAAATTGAAAATGTATAACAACAGGTTTATCTGAGCAAAGCAACTCCTGGGTGGGTTCTCCAGTCCCAGAGATCTAGGCTGGAGAAGCTGCATGCTGAACTAAAGCTGGGAGCAGAGCACATATAGCCTGCAGAGGACAGGAGATGACGGTCTGCACAAGCTGGGTGCTTAGGTGGGGACTTGGGCTGCTGGCAGCAGCAGGGGAGGAAGCTGCAATAGTTGCCAGAAAGAAGAACTGGGCTTCCTGGTGCCTTTTCTTCCTGGAGATTCTCTGAGGGGTGGGGTTTGGAGAGAGAGACAAGAATGGGGCTTTCCAGATCCAGGGCATCCCTAGTGTGATTTGTCCCTTCTCCCTCCCTCTCTTCTGTTTTGACCTTCTCCCTTTCTCCTTCACAATAAAATGCCTCTCCATTTCCCATTCCTCCTTCAACATTTAAATTTTTGTCTTATGATCTCCTAAATTTAAATTATTGTTCTCTTTCCTGGTAACACACACACACACACACACACACACACACACACACAAAAAAAAAAAAAATCCGTATCTGGGGCTATCATTATGTGTTTTAGAAATACAAATACTTTATGAGCTGATTTAATTATTTTTGTGTGAAAATTTCCTTGCACACTTTCATAGAGTCTGCAGGTGGTCAATGTAACCATGGAACATGTGTCTCCCTGGAGCAGAACATCACAAGTGAAACATCATTTTAACCTCTAGCAAGGAGGCTTGCTGTATGCTTGCTTCTTCCTGGGTCTTAGCTCACGAGTGTCTCAGGAGTGTTGATATGCTTTTGCTATTGGTGAACACCTCCTGCCAGGCTTTGGTGATCACCCAATAGCTGCTCATAGGAATTATTTTATAGGGAAGGATTATTAAATGTTCTTCAGTTTATACATATTAGCTACTTATCTTTAAGAACACTGTCGGGGCTGGAGAGATGGCTCAGAGGTTAAGAGCACTGACTGCTCTTCCAGAGGTCCTGAGTTCAATTCCCAGTAACCACATGGTGGCTCACAACCATCTGTAATGAGATCTGGTGCCCTCTTCTGGCCTGCAGTCATACATGTTGTATAATAAATAGATAAATCTTTAAAAAAAAAAAAGAACACTGTCTATAGTGCTTTGTGACAATAGTTTTTAAACATCACAAGGTAATTATTCTATTGCTTTTTTTCTACTGCCATGTTTTCATTGTCCTGACAATTTAATCCACTTATTCAGTGAAGAAGTCAATTCTCATTAAAAAAAAAAAATTCTCAAGTTTCTTACAATTAATGTAGAGACAGTATTCTTGGCATCCCCCATGTTTGGATTTCTAAGTTTGAAATGCTCTGAAAGAGGAAAGAATTCTTCTAAGTTCCAAGAGGTCTAAGATTTATAGAGAACAAACTCTGTCACGCAGGTTTTCATCAACAATGCAAAGACTAGGAACCTAGAGGCAGTTCTTTGTCTCATCCTATATTTAGGAGGAAATGCTGGGTGAAGGGAAAAGGGAATGTAGAATGAAAAAAGGAGAGAATTTTTCTGCTCTTATGTAGCCTGCATCCTGCTGGGTACAGGCTCCCCTGTGGGTAATGGTATGTCTAGGGTGCCCCCTGACAGGGACAGACTCGCCTGTGGGTAGGTGAGCATTCTGGGATGCCCCCTGACGGGGACAGACTCACCTGTGGGTAGTAGTGTGTAGTCGGACTCTGTTCTGCACCCTCCATAGTTTTCCTCATGCTACAGTGGCATGGCAGGGAAACTGGACTGGACGTGCAGAGAGGTGCACAGTGCCCACCTGAGCTTCCGGTGCAGTCAACAAAGAGCAGAGGTCAGCGAGGGAGGAACCTGTTGTCAGCAGTTTGTTGACACTGGTGTATACCCAGGGTTCTGTTGGGGGGGAAGAATAGTGTGGCTTGGACATCATATAGACTGGATAGGCAGGGACTGGAAAAGAGATCTGTTCATGCCTCAGAGGACTCATGGGAACACAGAACCATGATCAATAAAGCATCTCTTTGCACCTCGGCCCAATGCCCTCACAGCCACACAGAAACAAAGAACTCAGTCTGGAGAGGGAGATTTGTCTGAGAAAATTCTTATGCAACTAAATTTACCTGGAATTGGCAAGATTAGCTTTTTCCTCCTCCAGAGCATAAACGAGACTTAAAATAGAAATTAAGTTCCATTACAAAAAAGTAAGTTTCATTCCTCACACTTGGATTTGTGGCCTGTGAAAATGCATGACCATTACACAAATAGAAAATTTTCCATCTGAGCAGCTACCCAGGCAGTACACGATAATTTAGCATGATGGCTAACTAATCTTTTAAGCCAACTTGAACATGAGCATGTCACCTCAAAGCAATAGAAAGAAAGAAAAATTCTAGAAATCTTCTTGCCAAAGTCCAAAGCCTTCTTCTAGTGAAGATTTCAATTTGATGTGATGCTCCGCATTTCTATTGAATGGTAAAGTATGTGTCATTCATTAAGCTCTCATTCATTATGAAAATAGACTAGCAAATTATATTCTTTGTAAGTGAAATCATTATGAAAGTAATTCAAAAAATACATTAAGCTCTTTCACAATCTTTCTAAAGGAAGCCAAATAGTTTTAAACACATTGCAAGGTCATTATCATATAAGTCTTAGATCTTACTTTTCATTAGTTATTTTGTGAATTATGTGCTGCACACATATCTAAATTTGCTTATGCTTTGCATGACACAAACTGCTTTTTATGTGAGCCTGGGAGAAATCACATTTCAATGATTGGTTTTATTAAGTCTAAAATAAAGATGAAATTCTAGTTTTTAAAATACTGCCATTAAAATGTTTTTTTTCTTTTCTTCTCAAATTTGTGTGTGCCTGCTTTGCTTCACAGAGACCGTAACATGATCCTTCATCTTTTCAATTTTTGTATTCAATCATCATTTCAAACTTGAGAGAGTAGAAGCCAGGCAAGCATGTTGCATGTTTAAAATAAGGTTGTTTGACCCTCTTTGGAGTTGAAAACTCAGTTATCAACTTAAATTAACATGGAAGTAAGAGCAGATTTAGTGTCTCTCTGAGCTGTGCACACTTACAATGCTGTTCATGACCAGGAACATGCTGGTACATGTTTGTTTCCCAGGAAAAATAGAGCCCTATTCATTATTCATAGAGGGCCTCCTGTACAGTGAAGACATTCATTCTCCAATGCTTCTATGACTGGGGTGTTGTGAAGCCCAAAGATGTTATTTTTGGAAGATAGTCTACCAATTAAAAGCAAACAGCACTGGATTGCTTAGTCATGTCTTCAACATTGATTGCCTGTGACTGCGAATGAACAGGGGGGGAAGGCAAAGGCACATGACCTGTTCCTCTGCTGCCTTGCTTCAGACACCTCCCTGGAAAGAGATCATTAGTAGACACAACTCCAACTTTAAATCTCAGACATTTTCCTCCTTAATGTCCCAAGTAACCTGAAAAACATTAGATTTATTCTCTTACAAACATTTAATTATTTCTCCCTGAGATGTAATAAAATGTGCTAATATAGTAGCAAGATTGAGTACTTGGAGGTGAGTTTGGGACACGAAGATGAATAGAACCAAATTCTCCAAGTGAAAGACAATCATATCTTATGTGAAACTAAATATATTCTCCAATTTTGTGGCTTATAAAGCACTGAAGAAAACTTGGGCATGATGATTGATATCCATAATCCCAGAACTTCAGAGGCTGAGGCAGGAGGACAGGGGGAGTTTCCAGGTCATCCTGAACTATATATACAGGGGGTCTGAGACGAACCTGGGAATCAGGAGAACCTGTAAATAAATAAACAAGTAATTGGAGATTCTGAAAGCAAGTACTTAGGGAGGTAGAGGGGGAAAAACCATGAGTTTGAGGTCTCATGAGTTGAAGGTCTCATGAAGAATCCTGAGTTGCAGCCCTGGCTGTATAAGGAGGCCCTGTTTCAGAAAAAAATGAAACACAGAAACAGATACAAAGGCAGGTGGAGAATGTTGTCCATAGACATTTTATGTAAATTAAATGCCATTGAATTTGTCTAGATTTTGGCTTACCATTTAATGGTGCAGATCAGGGTCACTGTGATTTTTCTTAACTAAACATCTAAAAATACTGGTATTTGGTACTTGTTGGGCCAGCCACAAGCCTACTGGCTTATCGCTGTTTTGTTTAGTTGCTAATGATCTTTTAAAATGTCACACATTTGGATTGAATGTATTCATAGAATGGTATAAAACATTTGTTCCATGTGAAAGATAGGAGTACATTCATCAATATTTTAAGGACACTAACAAGTAATAAGGAACAGATTATTTTTGCATATCTTTATACTTTGAAAGCTTTTATTTTTTAATTGTGTGTGTGTGTGTGTGTGTGTGTGTGTCTGTATGAGGGTATGTGCACATGAGTGCAGTGCCTTCTGAGGCCAGAGGAGGGTGTCAGATCTCTTAGAGCTGGAGTTACAGTGACTGTGAGCTGACGAATGTAGACAGAGGGAATGAACTTGGGTCCTCTGCAAGGAGGTCCCGTCTTTGTCCTTCTGGTATCTGTGTATTTCCACATGAAGGTAAACGGTTAAAATTTGGAAGTTCATATGAATAATAATTATTTTGAAAAGCTTTCTCCTCATTCCTGCCCTGAGATAAACAGTCACTCTTAGGAAAGGTTTTTTTTTTTTTTTCTTTTTTTAAAGAAATTAGCCTGATACCTCCAAAATAAATCACTGAATAGAATAACGTAATTACTATCTCTGTCAAAGAAGGAAGCTCAGTTTATCGGGGAAGTTTCTGTTATGTTCCTAGATTGACTTAATTGATTTGGTTTCATGAAGGCTTTGGGCTCTCTTTGCAGAGTTAGTACACTAATATCATAGTAGCTGTTGTTTTCTACACCATCCTTCTGTCTTTCTTAGAACCAACAATAGTCATTTGTATGGTTACTTTGACATGTGTGGCTGTAGCCAATGAATAGAGAAAAGCTAATTGTCTGCTTGAGCTCAGGACCATTCCCCCTAATCCCTTCCATTAACTTCCACAGAAAAACAACTTCTGCTTTATGGTGTTGTAACACTCAACAGAGAAGTTTTATTTACTTCTATTTACAAGTACATGTAGCAAAATCCATTTAAAATTTTTATTGTTTTTCTTGGTAATTTACAATGGATTTGATGACTCTAATCATTGTATTTTGAGGTTATATGCCAAATTTAAATTCTAAACTTTGAGTATTCTGATTATTATAGAATGTTTGGATCACTTCCCATCATTAAAACTAATTTTGTATCAGTTGTAGCATTATAAACAGCAGTGTTTATTTCTATCAGTATAAAATTTTCTTTAGTTTTTTTTAGATTATCTAAACAATTCAAGAGATTTTATAATTTATTCTAAGTAACATTTTGTTTTCATCCTTTTCTTACATAAAGATAATAAGTTGAAAAATATAGCTTGGTCATTATAAATGCAACACATTATTAATGCAACACAATCTTTCCAAATTTCCATAGAAAATAAGTAAAGGATTGTATACCTGTATATTAAAAATATTAATAATAGTTATATTTTGTCTACGAATCATCCTTTGTTGTTTTCCCAAAAAACTAAGTCTGTTCCCATGCTTATTTTGTGTTGAAATAATTAATGGCAGGCTGTTAACCTTGGCCCTTTAATATCTGTTAAATAATTTTTATAAGGGGGAAATGTATTCAACTGATGGGAGTCTATAATATGTGCAGCAATTGCTTTGAAGGAACGACATTGTTCCTGGCACCAGATGATCTGAGAACTGTGCAAAGCTTCATCAATCTCTCACAAAAGCAGAAGGACTGAGTCATGACTGCCAAGATGCATGGTTCCAATCACCTAGGTGTGTCAGACTCACTGCTTAGCCCCAGAACTGTCTCTCACAGCACCCATATCTGAATTTAGAATGAGCTACAGAGATGAAAGTTGACGCATCTGCTGAGAGATTTTCATCTGTGTCAATCTTACATTTACATAGCTGATTTGGAGATGCTTCCAAAACACATGATGACCTTTAAATAATAATAGTCTTGAAGGAGTCTATTAATATTGTGAGCCATCAAATACAAAGGAAATCTTTCCTTACTCATGAAAAAAAATGATGGTATAAAAGACACTCAAGGAAGTATCACGTTGGCCAAGATTGTTTCAAGGCATATAGTGGTGTTAACAGCATTTTTAAGCATAAATATTTTGTTTAATATTTAAATGTACTTAGTAGCCTGAGACACATCCTAAGCATAAAAATTACTTAAGAATTGATGAGGGCAGATACTTGGATCATTAATAAATATGGAAAATTAGAACTAGTGTTTTAAATCTTTGTGATACCTGAACATATTTCCTGCTTATACCTTCTAGATGATTGACAGTAATATTTCAAGTAAATATGAGTGGTGCTTATGAATATATGAAATTCTCTCATTGTCTTTGTTTCCGGTATATGTTAAATAATTACAACTCTTTCAGTCTTCCTGGCTAAACCCTTTCGTGACTGTTAGGCAAAACTGGATCAAGAAGATCCCATGATTCTCTTCTCTGAAGCTAACTAAATCTGGCTTCAGAGTCTTAGAGGAATATGGCAGGACAAGAAGAATCCGTTGTCCTTGGTGTCTAGACCCTCCCATTGAACCCAGAAAACCCATAGGTTCTAGGCTACGCCAAAGATGTAATTTCCACTGGTGTCTACCAGCATTAGATACATACTCAACACTCCAGAACTGTCCACCAGACTGTTAGAACTGTTAGTGTTTGGTATATCATCAAATGAAATGTAGTTTTCACTCTTTCTGCTTATTATTCCTCCGTGTTTATCTTTTCTTCCTCTGTAACCCAGCAACCTTCCATTATGTGGGCAATGCAGAGCCGCTGCTAAGCTTCTCATGGTGTTGTCATTGCAAAATCTGCTTTTCAAGAGGCAGGTTAGCTCAGCAATTTTGATTTCTACGATGTGGAACAGACACACTCACAGTTCATTCCCTTGCTTTTTAGAAGATTTCATTTGAACTTATTTGTCCACTTTGATCTAAAACACACAAAAAGAAAAGCTAAAATTCAACCAGTTTCTCATTCATGAGATAATACAACGGAGAAAAACAATTTTAAAGTTTATAATTGTGGATTTTTATTTTCCTCTTGACTCAACCCATTTTTTAAAAATGTACTTTTAAAATTTTTGAGATTATAATACAATTTCATCAAGTCTTAAAAGCTACAAGAAAAATGTCATAGGTTAGAGTTTTTATTTTATACAGAAAAATGTTAATAGCTGTTTGTTTTACATTTGTGAGATAATGGTAAGAATTTTATTTTGCTCTGGAAATTATATCAAATACACTCATGTTAAAAGTATGACATTCATTTCAAAACCATACTTTTTTTTCTTATTAAAAATTGAATTTCCTGTAGAAAACATGGGTAGTGCAGAAAAAAAGAAGGAAAAATTTAAATGAACCTACAAAGGGAAATAAGATTGCATTTCAGTTCCTTTGATATCCGGTGTCAGCTTCTCTAAAGTCTAGAAGCTTCTTGTGGAAAACCCACCTGAATACTGACAGAAATCCCGTCTTCATGGTCAAAGCACTCGGCCTTTGTACCTGATGTTTCCATCTTCTTTCTACCCCCTTTACACATGATTCGTGTGGCCTGGCACACACCGTGGGATGACACCAATGCTTCTCTGGGGTTACCTGGAGACCTCTTTGTCATACTCCTGTGCCACTGTCTTCGATGTACACTGCAATTTGTTCCATACTGGAAAATCTCCCGATGTGGATTCCACAATGCTACCTCCAATTTGTTTTCTTATATTTGTCTCTTCCTAGGTTTCTCTTGTTCAGACTTTACAATGGTGTCTGTGTTTATACTGCTTTCATTTGCAAAAGCAGAAAACCAAAATGGTAGTACACATAAACAGCAGGATGCTTGTTGACTATGTAAGAAAAGGTCTGGATCTGGAGTGGTGATTCAAATAGGAAAGCAGGAACCTTGAGTATTTCCGCCAAAATCAACTTGGAAGGAGAGGGTTAATTTGGCTTATACTTTCCCATCACTGTTCATTATTGAAGGAAGTCAGTTCACTCATATATAACAGTTCATTATTGAAAGCATTTGGGGCAGGAACTCAAACAGGGCAGGACCCTGAAGACAAGAGCTGATGCAGAGGCCATGGAGGGGTGCTGTTTACTGGCTTGCTCTTCATGGCTTGCTCAGTCTGCTTTCTTATAGAACACAGGACCACTATTCCAGGGATGGCCCTACCTGCTATGAGCTGGGCCCTCCTGCTTCTATCACTAATTAATAAAAGGCCCTGCAGGCTTGCCTACAGACCAAGCTTACAGAGACATTTTTTCAATTGAAGTGCCTTCCTCTCAGATGACTCTAGCCTGTGTCAAGTTGACATAAAATTATCCAGCAAATCTTATTTCATTGTTTTGTGTGCGTGAGTGTGTGTGTGTGTGTGTGTGTGTGTGTGTGTGTGTGTGTGTGTGTGTAGGCCCACAAATGTTAGGAGAAGGCATTGGATTCCATGGAGCTAGAGTTACAGGTAGTTGTGATCCAGTGATCCACCTGATTTGAGTGCTGAAAACTAAACTTGGATCTCCTGGAAGACTAGTAAGCTCTCTCACCTAGTCAGCTCTCATGTTCCTCTTGCTTTTTAATCAGGAAAATAGTTCCTAGAAATTTCATATTAAATCATTTTGGTCAGAAATGATTCCTCCACTCCAACTCTACACTGTTTAACTGAACAGGAAAAAGGATGGCCAACAGTGACTTAGGCCAATGAGATTCTTTCCTTGGGGTGAATAAAGGGCCTGCAAACACATTTCTCAGGGTGACTGACAGAGGCCGCCCAATTTGCCTGCACCTGTGGTTGTTGAAGACCAAATTGTTTTCTCTAAAACCTGAAGTCTGTAACGTTCCATTTATATTACAGCTCCATGGGTTCTGAAAACCAGCCAGGGTAGGACTAGGCAAATTCCCTAATTCTTAGGCATGACTAAAGTTCACAAACCAATGCCAAACTGTTTGACCCTTCCCAGTAAATTTAAGCTCACCTATTTATGCTTGAGGGAAGAAGTAATTTCCCATGCATTAGCCTTCCAACAAGTCTACAATGGCTACAGTAGCCTGCTGCTATACAGGTGTACTGATTGCTCATTAAATGTGAAATGATGAGCCAATCTTTAAATAATCACAAACCATCTCAACTGTCTTTTTCATGCATATGTGTTTGCCAGTACACACATGTAGGTGGAATCCTGAAGACAACCTCTGGTGTCTCCTCAGAATTGCTGTCTACCTCCTTGAAAGAAAAGACTTATTTTTGTCATTTTAAATTTGTGTTTGTGTGTGGGTGCACATGTAAGTGAAGGAGCCCCAAGAGGCCAGAGGGGTCAGATATTCCTGGAAGTGGAATTACAGATGTTTGTGGGCCTCATGATTTGCGAGCTGAGGGCCAAACTCAGGTCCTCTGCAAGAACAGCATGTGCCCTTGCATCTCTCCAGCCCCCTTTTCCACCTCTCTGAGACAGGGACTACCATAGACTTAAAGCTCCTTAAGGAAGCTGACTCCTCCTGTCTTTGTCTCACCGGTACTGGCGTGTGTATGAGTTCTAGGGGATAGAACACAAGTCTCTGTGTGAAGCTGGCACTCTACCACACTGTAGGTACAGCTTCAGTTTAAATTCTAAAGCAAGCCCAGGTCCTCCTCCAAGTCTTCCTGATGATGGGTTAAGGAGGACTTACTGGAGAGGAAGATACACTGAATGAGGATGATGATGATGAAGGTGCCCATGACAGAGGCAGACAGAAGGATTTAGACTTCCTTATGCTCATTAGCATAAGGAAGGCCACAGAAATTAGTTAAACCGGAATCTCCACTTGCATCCCATTTCACAGAACTGGAAGGAGAAAATGACTAGGTTCTCCATTTGAGAATTCTGAAAACTTGGAAGCAAAGGATAAGGTCAGTGTGTTGAGAGTATCTGATGAGAGAAGGTTAAGACACCATGTCCTTCTCAGTGTTTTGCTTCGCACCTTACCTTCTGCCGTTTTTGTACCTCTACACACTGAGAACCCAAGCCTTGCGATTTAGGAACCAAGTGTTTTGTAGGTTAAGTGTCTCTCTCTCTCTCTCTCTCTCTCTCTCTCTCTCTCTCTCTCTCTCTCTCTCTCTCTCTCTGTGTGTGTGTGTGTGTGTGTGTGTGTGTGAGAGAGAGAGAGAGAGAGAGAGAGAGAGAGAGAGAGAGAGAGAGAGAGAGAGAGAGAGAGAGAGATTTAGGGGAGTAAAGATCTATGGATCTATGGCTCTCTAATATGTGCATTCACTATTTGTTTTTAGAAAAGCAGAAAGCAGCTAGCCACCGAGAGAGGTGGCTCTCCTGAGCTCCCAGATTTCTTTTCTGTGTTTATTTCTACCCTGGCTTTGTGTTAGTTACACTGTGGGAAGAGCAACAATTGGAAATGCAATGTTCTTTATCTCCAGAAAAACATAGCGCAATCACAGTTGCTCGCCTCACACACTTTTTTCATTTTATTGTGGTTTATTTATGTCAGGAAAGGTAGCATTTCGTATGGGTATGGAGACTGTGAAGTGATTGAGAAAATAGGGACCTTGCGTTTCTAATCTTTTCCCTCTTAGCTAATGGTTCGCGATCCACTCCAGGTTTTGCGGCTGACTCTGCCTCTGAATTTCGGCGGTGCACTGGGTAGCACGTTTCTCTCTCTCTCTCCCTCCCTCCTTTCTCCAGTGTCAGTCTCCAGGATTTTCTCTCTTCCTATTTCAAGAAGACTCGCACAGGCTCCCCCAGTCTGTGTGAAGCTGAGGTTTCCCCTGGATCCCGTACATCTCCATCACATACCTCCACGCACACACCTCCACGAGAGCCCAGCGCTCACACCCACAAACACGCGCGCACACACTCGCGCCGGCCTGTCCATCTCCCTCCGGGGGGGAGCCGGCGCGCGGTCCCACCTTCGTCGCACACACTGGCCAGGCGAGCTCGCAGCGCTCCACGACTCTGCGGCTCGGAACTCGGACCGCTGCTCTGAACGCCCCCACTGTGGTATTTAAAAAAAAAAAAAAAAAAAAAAAGACATTTCTTTGCCTTCTCCTCCTCTCTCGCCTTTCTCGCACCGTTTTCTACCCGCGCGGCTAGCCGAGCCGGCTGCATTCCCAAGCCAGCCCTGGTTGGCTTGCCATCCTCCATCTGGCTTATAAAAGTTTGCTGCGCGCAGTCCAGAGAGCTGCGCGGCTCGTCCCCTCGGCTGGCGGAAGGGGGTGACGCTGGGCAGCGCCTAAGGAGCGCGCCGCAGCCTCTGGCGGGCTTTCGGCTCCAGGGGCAAGGTGAAGAGCGAGCGCACAGGGAGCTGGGGACTGCCGAGGTGGACTTGCACGTTACACCATGCCTTCTTGGATCCGGGCTGTGATTCTTCCTCTCTCCGGGCTGCTGCTGTCCCTCCCGGCCGCGGCGGACGTGAAGGCTCGGAGCTGTAGCGAGGTCCGCCAGGCTTACGGTGCCAAGGGATTCAGCCTAGCGGACATCCCCTACCAGGAGATCGCAGGTAAGCGCGGGCGGGCGCGGGCCCGGGGCCCGCTGCAGCCCCGAGAGGCGGCGGGGCTCCCTCTCCCTCCCCCCTGTTGCTCACTTGGTGCTCACTTTCTGCGGGTGGCTCCCAGGGACCCCGCGTCCCTGCATCCTGGCGGCTGAGGCTTGTCCCGCTTCCCCGGCGGGAGGAAGGTGTGCGTGCCGGCCGCCTCATTGTGTGCACACACGCGGGAGCACCCTCGTCCCCTCCCTCGCTCTCTGCGTCTGCTCCCGCGCCCGGCCACCTCGGTGGCTGGCCTAGAGTCGGCCCCGGCCGGTAGAGCTGGGGACGGTCGAGAGGAGACTGCTAGAGAAGGCAGGGAGCTGAGCGGGGCGCCCATCGCATCCCCCTCACCGGGGCAAACTTGGGAGAACTGCGGCCACAGTTCTCTCAGCGCCACCGTCTGAGTGGCGCCTTCTCCACTCCCGCCTTCGCGCCGGCGGGGGCGGTGGAGAGACGCGGAGGTTCCTCTACTCCATCTCTCCGTTCTCCAGGTCCTTCCCGGGGACCGAGCGCCCGGCTCCTGGGCTGGGGACCGGCCACTAAGGGGACACGTTGCCGCGGTCCCCAGGATCTGAACGTTGGAGCCCCCGGGATGTAGCGGCGGGGGAGGTGGAGGGGGGTGCTTCGCAGTCTTGTCTGCTCCAGATTTGGGGCGGGCTTTCCCGTTAGGGTGCCCCAGTGCTTCCCCGACTGCGGTTGGTCACTCGGGCTGGGGAGACAACCGGGCCACCCGGCGCGGTCTCGCGCTCCGGCCCGTGGGCGCACGCGGAGCTAACTTAAGCGGGTGACCCGATGGGGGCGTTCGTCTCCTCCGGGGTCTGCACTTCACGGTCCGCGGCGGCTCGCCCGATCCCAGGCGTTCCTTCCTCCCGAGCCCCCACCCTCAGCCGGAGTGTGCGGCCCTTCGGGCTCCACCAACTAGTGCTGAAGCCTGGGTGTGTGTTTTCCGGCTCTTAGCTCCAACCGGACCCGAGCTTCTTTGGGGCTCGGTGAATGAACCGTGTAGGGGACAGATAATCCTTTAGCTGAGTGGGAACTGAGCTGAAAGAGGCCCAGGGAAGACTGGAGATGATGTGAGGGCACGGGCTGCTCAAACCGGGTAGCTGGAGTCCTAAGTGACCTCAGATTGCTGGATCGCCACCAGACCGCGTCTTGCCAAAGAACTGGTGGAGTGATGGGAACCACTTGCAAATATCTTAAAACATCTTAGTTTTAATACGTTGTGGAATTGCTGCTTTATTAGGTCGATCTCCAAACTCTCGGAATGAGGGTCTTTACTTACATCACCATTAACACATTTCTATCAATTTGGGAATTGCCAAAAGGGGGGAAAAACATGCTCATACATTACAAACAGCGCGGCGCTTTATGTAGAAGGAGCTTTTTTCAATTCACAGTCAGGCGTTCTGTTCCCTGGGTCAAGAAGGCTGCAGAAGCTGTAGTGAATTATAAGACTACTCTTTAGTCTCCGGGATTTCGCCCACCCCACGCCAGCACTCCCTAATTTGTTAATCAATGACTAGAAAGGGACTGCGCCTGCAGCTCCTTAAGTTTCTTAACCCTCCATTCCCTTTGTCTACTGTTATTTCATTCTTTTTAATTAATTGATAAGGATCAGCTTCACCTTTTTAACTCCCCAAATCTCAGGAAATTCAACTTTTAAAAGGCTTGGAGTAGGGATCCCTTCTAGGAACTCGTTTTCTCCTCTAATCTGGCCATTTTAAAACTGTGTCTTTTAAACACACATATTTCCCAACGTGATTTCAGATAAGATATCTCCAAGAAGAAAACAGCTAAGTATTTTTAAATTGCATCAGTATTCTTTAGTATGTAATGAGACTCCCAGGAGACTAGCACTGACCCTCAGCACCTTCCGGGGGGCCTGACTTATCAGAGTGCAGAAGCACATTGTAAATAATTTCTGTAGTCACCAATTACTTTGCTGGAGAACATTCCCAGTGGCTGTGCACATGCTTCAGAAGTAGTTTAGCTGCAGAGGGTTTCGGCTGTTGTATATCTTTTGTCTTCCCTACTGCCTTAAAAATCACAGACTACTAATAGCTCCGAATTCCGAAAATACATCCACCTCCCTGCACTCACTTGGGCCAAGAATGAGTGCAAGCTGAGGACTCTTTACCTTAAAGCCCAGTGCCATCCAATGCTGGTTGGCAGGACCAAGGTCCATGTGCCCGTGGGGTCAAAGGCACATTTGATAGGAAAATAATGAATTGTAAGATAACTGAAGAGTTTCTATTTGGGGGAGCGTATTTTTGTTTTCAAAGTAAACTTTACACAGTGCTAAAGTAAATTGCATTTACTATTGCTTTTGGGATAATCACAATTTAAATAAATGTGCCCTTCCTGTCCTCCCTAGCTCTTGGTAATATTTACCCCCAATTATCTAGTATTGCTAAGAGTTAGTGTGGGGGCTATCCTTTCTTTAAACTCTTTTTCATCCCTTGCCTTGCTTACACGTCCGGTGGTTTGCTTGAGAAATGGCATGTCTGTCAGGAAACCTGCATTTAAAAGAACCGCTCTCCCTCTGGCTCCAGGTTCCAGTTGAGCCATGTTTGGGAGTAGCTTGCTTAGTGGGATAGCTGAGGAGGAAGAAGGATATTATATTTAATCTCAACCTTTTTAAAGTTTTACTCCAAGCTCACAGTTGTAAAACAATGTTGCCCCTTTCTCTTCCCGGGGTAGAGAGGTGTTCTTCAGACTATCAGAGGGGACTATAGGTAATATATAAACTTCAGCTCTTAGGAAGTGCCTTCGGAGGGGGAGTTGGCACCATCAATCTTCACCCAGCCTTGATTTTAAACCCATGTCGGCAAATTAGATAGACTCTCCTCCTTGGAAGATCTCCAAGGGAGCCGACTCTGGAGCCCCTCTTAGCGATCCATTCTAATACTTGGGAATTCCTGTGGTACAAGGAGTGTTTCCAGAAATCTAGCCAAAAGCCTTCACAATGGCCTTGCTTGTTTTCTCTTGTTCTGTGTGCTGGGAAGATCCTAAGCTCAGAGCGTCAGGAGCTTGGTAAGGGACCTTCTGATCAAAGGTTCACTCTTTCCTCAAGGCTCATCATCCCCATTTCTTGCTGGTGCTAAGCATCTCAAACAGTCCCATAGCAGATAATAGCACTTGCTTAGGCTGGGGTTCATTTTAGCTGTAGAGTGCTTGCATGGTGTTCACGGGGCACTATGTCTCTAGCAACACACACATTCATATACACTCACACTCTGACATATACACTCTTGCTCACAGTCTCTCACACACACTCTCACACACTCATAGACTCATACCCATTTATGTACTCACACCCACACACTCACACCCACACCAAGACCCCCCCTTCCACACACACACACACACACACACACACACACACACACACACTGAAACATCACCCATATAAGTGAGAATTCAGAGAACGTTGTTTTAGAATTTCTTGTATTTAGCTTTGTTGAGATCTTTATAATATTTCATTCTTCAGAGTAACTTCTTAGCTTAACATGATTCCTCTTTCCTTTATTTATCTAATGTAACTTTGTTTAACACTTCATATATAGAAATTATGTGCCCATCACCTATTTATACACAATACTTAAGCGGGCCAGATGGCTCAGCTAGTTAAAGTGGTTGCTGCCAAACCTAACAACCTGAGTTTGACTGGTGGAACGCACCCAGTGGAAAGAGAAGCAAACTCTTTCAGGTTGTCCTCTGACTTCCAAATGTGGGCCATGGCACCCATGTCTACACATAGACAAGGGTCCAGAAACAAAATAAATACAAAAATATTTCAAAAGAAAATATTACTTTACTCAGTTTTTTCCAATAAGCTAGAATAGATTTTATAAATAAAAAGACAACAGTGAAGACTTAAGTAACCTGCCCAAGGGTGACTCAGCTGACAAGTCTTAGAAGGAAACTCAAACCCAGGAGTACTGGCTTGAGAGTCCACAAACCTCTAGCTTGGCCCATTGCCCTATAGAATGAAGCCCTCAGCATTTGTTGAATTCACACATGCAAGACCTATTCTCTGTCCCTCTTGTGTGTATGTTGTGTGTTGTGGGCCAACACATCCATTTATGTATTCCTACAAGTTGTGAATTTATATTGGGTTGCAACATCTACCATTTCCCAAATCATTTTTCCAGTTCATTTATTGTATCTATCTGGTGATATAAAATATATGCATTGGTTTCTTTCAGAGTACTGGGTATACTAGAATATTAGCTTAGTCAAAAACCTAGGATATTGGGCTAGTCCAACAGAGCTTATACTAGATCATTACCCAGAGAATAGAAGCTAGAGCAAAATTCTACTTTCACAGAATAGGACAAAATTTAAAACCAGCTGTTTTTAATATGTGATTTACCCTACTTTCTCTCTCATTTATGTTTAAAGGTGGGGTACATTTGGACATTAAGAAAGCATTAAATGTTGGGTGGTGGTGGTGCATGCCTTTAATCCCAGAACTTGGGAGGCATAGGCAGGCAGATCTCTGAGTTGAATCCAGCCTGGTCTACAGAATGGGTGGGTCTAGGACATTCAAGGCTACACAGGGGAACCTTGTATCAATCAATCAATCAATCAATCAATCAATAAATAAATAGCTAAATAGATAGAAGAAAAGAAAGAAAGAAAGTATTAAACTATCTTCATGTCTTTGATGAGAATTTCTCAAATACTTATGTCAAGATCTACTGTGAAAAATGGGACTTTTTTCATATTCTGCGAGTGTTGTGTTTTCAGTCTATATTCTGGCCTCATATATATGGATGTGTATTCTTCATATATATATATACATATATATATATGTATATATACAACACACATAATAGGCTTGGCTTTGTTTCAGTGATTTTTAGCTCATTTTCTTTTCCATTCACATGTAGATGTCACAGTAATGTAAGTGGAAAAACAGTGTTGGTCATTCTTACTCCTTCATAGCTATCTTCAACATCTTAGAGTTGAATAAACTTTAAGTTCCATTTCTCTGCCCTATGCAAAGGTTTCTGACCTTTGCCCTCTACTTTGTCAATGGATGGCTACCTCAAAGTCCTCTGGATGAATAAAGTGAGTCATGAATGAATTAGCTGAATTTCAATTTTTTTCTTCTATGGTTTGGCAAGTCACTAGATTTCTAAAATAATTGCTCTATTTCCAGGTATCAAAGCCATCTGAAGTCCAGGTTCTTAGGCAGTCCTTTTATTAGATTTTTGATCTAAGAGTCAATTGAAAGTGCTCCTTGTAAACAAAGGTAGCTCAGCTGACTTACCCAGAGAATAATCTCTCATTGTTTAAGGACTGACACACTTCTTTTTTTTTTTTCTACATAAGACCCATTTCTTTTAATTGAATTGTCTCTTAATAGTTTGTGACTAGAAATGTAGGCCACTATCAGGATTGACTTGAAGTACACAGCATTCTGTCCTTAAAATATTGTGCTTAAAAAGATTCTGTTCATTTCTATAAGAAAAAAAAGGTAGTATTTAAACTTCTGGACATTCATAAAATACAAAATTGTACTTTCCTGTTATGTGAGCTATTTTGTAAAACTTATAGTAAAATAATTGTTGATCATTGGTTTAACCCCAGTTTCTGTCTTATTTAAACATAAAAAAATTATACAATTCCTCCATAATTTACATATCTCTAGCTATCTAGTTCTAGCTATCTAGCCATTAAAAACAACTGTTTTAATACTTTCAAAATCTTGATGTTACCTTACTTCATCTGCCAAATCTGCTGTCATATCTTTTTTTGAAGAAATTTTTTATTCATTTTGCATACCAGCCACAGATCCCTCTCTCATCCCTCCTCCTCCTCCCCCCAAACGCCCCCCACCCCACTCATCCCCTTTTCTGATAAGGTAAGGCTTCTCATGGGGGAGTCAGCAAAGCCTGCTACATTCAGTCGAGGCAGGTCCAAGGCCCTCCCCTCTGCATGAAGGCTGTACAAGGTGTCCCACTGTACCTTAATGGGCTCCAAAAAGGCAGCTCATGCATCAGGGCTAGATCCTGATCCCACTGCCAGGGGCCCCTTAAACAGACCAAGCTACACAACTGTCTTGCTTATGCAGAGGGCCTAGTCCAGTCCCATGCAGGCTCCACAACTGTCAGGCTAAAGTTCCTGACTTCCCACCAGCTTGGTTCAGTTGTTTCTGTAGGTTTCCCCATTATGATCTTAATGTCCCTTGCTCATAGAGTCCCTCTTCCCTCTTTTTGACTGGACTCCTGAACTTCAGCCTGGTGCTTGGTTGTGGATCTCTGTATCTGCTTCCATCAGTTGCTAGAGGAAGGCTTTATGATGGCTGTCCTGTCTTTTCACTGTATATAATGAAACTTTAAGTAGCATACCAGTTATCTAGCATTATCCAGTTGCCAGTGTTTTCTATAGCACCATTTGAAAAGCATTGCCAATTCTAGTGTGGTAGGCCTGTAATCTCAGCACTAAGGAGGTTGAGGCTGGGGAGCTGGAGTTCTAAGTTACCCTGGTCTACATGATGGCACCCTGTCCTAAAAAAAAAAAGAAAGAACAAAAAACAAACAAGAGCAACAAGAAAAACAGAAAACAAACAGCCAAACAATAACAAAAATGTTTAAATCTCTGGTTTGGAAAATATGTAAATAAAGGAATTCATAGTGGTAAGTCTTGGATAAAATTTTCTAAATTGTAATAATCTGGATGAAGATCATCTGAGTTTTAATGACACTTGGTTACCATTATTCTCGAACTCTTGAAACAGTAACAAGGAACATAGAAACGAGTCTACCTTTGAGCAGCATCTGGCTTACTTCAGGCACTTTCCTGTGTAGGCAGTGAGTGTTTGTTGACTATGTGCCGTGTGTAATCCCCCATGCTTTGTGCTTGCTCTGCAGTTCGGGGAACTTTGATCCCAGCGGTGAAAAAAAAAGAAGAAACTCAGTGCATCATTGAAAACTTAGTCATTCCAGCTGAGATAAGTGTGTAGCATAGTTATGGGATCGTTTCATCTAAACGGAGGGTCTTAGATGTGCATCATTAAGGAAATGCAGTGCGATCTGAACCATAGGAAGCTATCAGTAAGGATGGGGACAGAGGAATGTGCACATATGACATGCCCATGAGAACATTGGAAAACGTGAGAAGAATTCCAGAACCTGTGCTAATGGGTTGTGGTGAGAAGAGATGTGTGAGAAAGAAAAACCAGAGAATCAGAACTGAAGGGCTAGATTAGCAATGTAGGAGTCCCAAAGATAGACCCTTGCATATCAGCTCTGTTTATCAGCTTGACCCTTGGACTGAAATGTTTACAGATGCTAACTCAAGGTTTACATACTCAGTTGTTTTAAGTGTAAATCAACTAAAAGGGGGATGGGGGTGGAGTGGTGGGGTTGTTTTACCTACTTAGGACCTGCCTGCCTAGGATCCCATGTGAATTATGCCTGTCCTGCGTGCCATGGCTGAAGCAAACATCTAGAACCCTAAGATGCTCAGCCCTTTGCAAGTCTCTGCCCTAGACACTTCTATCATATTGTGAAGTTCCATTGCACACCCATGCGAGTGTGTACACACACACACCCCCCCACACACACACACACCACACACACACACACAGAGGACTTTCTCTGTTTGCTCACCCTGCTCCAGGCTGAAAGATCCTGTGACCTCCTGTCCTTCTGTATGGTGACTGTTCAATGGGGAAGAATTCACGCCTAAAAGGACTGATTTCTCTCTGCTTACAACCTAAGTGACCATCTGGGGCCAGGAATGCTTTGAACTCCCTATTAAGGCTTTGGCCTTTAGTCTGAGAGCAGTAAGGGCCCTTGCAGAAGTATTTCCATCAGGAGAGGCCACAGTTTTGAAATCTTGCTTTGACTTCTTTGATAGAAGTTACTAGAAGGGAAGAATATAAACACAAGAAGAGAGGAGCTACCATCTTGAGTGAGAGTGGTGACCAGCCGTGGAAGGAATCATGAAATATTTAGGTTCAATGGGTCCTTCCTAAAGTTATCAATCAATCAGTCATTATTTACATAACCATCACTGTGTGATTACCCATGGACAGTGTGGGTGAATGGGTGGGAGAGAGAGGACCAGGCAGAGAGAGATTAAAAGAGAAATAAATGTCCAGGAATTATTCATTGGCCTACCAAGGCAATGACAGTGCTTTGGCATAATTTATTTTTTAGTGGATACAAAATTTTTTGGTGGATACAAAACTCACTATCATCAATAAGTCAGCAGAAGATTGTCAACAACGTCAGTGTGGCTGATAGAGATTTCTGAAGTAAGGTTGGATGAATTATCAATACTCTGAAAACGTCAGGTTACCAATAGCCAGGTAATCAACCATGTACATCAGAAAATTTTCATTCCTAGATTTTTGCTTTTGTATTGTCCTAGTGTAAAAAATATTGTAAATCTTTCAACAAAATCAAGAACTATTTACATTTTATCATCTTCTCCCTAGGATTTAAAACACGTTTAGGGGATCATGTAAATTTCAAAGGTCATTACCAATTATCAGGACAGGAATCAAAGAATGAAGTGGCCAAATATAAGGCGGACCCTTGAAGGACGGGCAGTGTTTGGCAAGGGAGCGGCAAGAGAAGGTGGAATTCAGGGTGGAGTGGACAGCGGGTGTGTAAAGGACAACAGAGACAGGAATTTATTTGGAAGTGATGAAAAATTATATTGAGCAGCATGGGTGGGGTTGGATTTTTGGAGATCTTTGGACGTCCTCAGATGAATCTGGCAGGAATTAGGTCGTCATCGTGGGTTGCTGGCACTGGAGCGACATGACGGGAGTATTGTTTTAGATGGGTTGAGCGCTGTAAAGAAGATGGATTAGAGAAGGGATTCTTAGAAGCCCGGTGGGAGAGAAGGACAGTTGAGATGCTGCATCGGATCTCTAAGCAGGAAGTGGACAGTCCCAGAGGAAGATAAGGGGAGAAAAGAAGGGTCAAATGAGGCCATCAGAGAAGAGAAAAAGACGTAAACTTTAATGAACTAAAAGGAACTTAAAATCTAGACTCACTCATGTAGAGGTTCCAATACAAGCATCTAAGAACGAAGAGCTGTTGAAGACCTTTGCCTGAAATAATCTGCATCAGTTGAGATGCTTTTGGCAGCAGGTCAGAGAAAATACCACCTCACTGTTTATACAACCATTTCTTCACACAGCAACAGTCCCAACACAGGTCAGGGAGAAAGAAGCGAGAAAGCAGCATGTTTATAGTATCTGCAGGGGCCTTTGCTTGCTCCTCTCTCTGCTCCTGGATCCTGTTCTAACACATCTCCATATGGGCACAAGACAGCTGCTAGAGCACAGAAGTCAACGCCAAAGGCACCGGAAGGGACAGTTTTCCCATGTGCGTATCCGCTGGTGAGAAGTAGATGGACACGGCCTTCTGATTCCAGAATTGCTTCCTGTGGTCATACTGAGAAGGGAAGGGGAGGGGAGGGGAGGGGGGGGAAGAGGAGGGGAGGGGAGGGGAGGGGAAGAAAGAGAAGAAACAGAAAGGGAATGTAGTTCCAGGGGAAAGTAGTCACAGTTACACCCCAACTTGGTAGCTGATGGCCAATGAATTGCTCTGTGAATGTCAATCATCTTAAGAAGAATCCCCCCCAAATTGAACGGTGGCAGAGAAATTTGAGAGAAACTGCCTAGGTTGTATGAATCAAGTAGACATTTCTCGTGATATTTCTTAGCTCTGGCTAGTGGTGAACTGACCAATATTAAATTGTCCTGGAGAGGGATGAGAAGCAGTCCCAGTTTGGTGACATTTGCCAGTTTCTGTGTTATACTGTCATCAGCACCTATGACAAGCTGCCAACGATTTCTAAACATTTACTAGTTGGCTCTTGGGAATTATCGAGAGACTGGATCATCTTAGGAGGTATACATGGGGTCATTAGGAACATCTCATAAACCTCCTACCTTTGTGCTCTTCAATATTCGGACTCCTTACTCCCTCCCCCGCCTACTTCCCTCCCTCTCTTCTGTAGTAATCACAATGTGCTTCCACAGTAAGAAGGCAGTGATCTGGATGAGGGCTTCTCCATGACCTCCACGTGTTGATACCACTGAAGGGCTGACTACCCGAATGTCTGGGGCCTGTCTCACCAAGGGTCTGAATGAGTAGGACAAGAGCGTGCCTACAGTCTACCTTCAGGAATGTTCCTGGGTGATGGCGCTGTTGTTGGTCCTATCATCCTTGGCTCTCTTAAGAGCAACACTGAGGGGCGCAAAGTGGGTTATAAATACAGATGTCTGCCAGCATGAACAGCTAAGTGTTGGGTATTAGTTTTTGTGATATTTTCTACCTTCATCCATCAGGAGAGTACTTCGATACTCTAGACTGCACTGTTTATCTCTCCAGGCTTTTTTCCTGGAGATTATACCATGGCCACTTGGGGCAACTGAGGAAAACAGCCATCTCCCCTGTCCCTGGAACCAAAAGGACTTCCCTGACTGCTGCTAATGATCTGTCATCATTAGTAAAGGGACCCTTTGCATTGCTTTAGAAGGGGAAATGTGTAACAGAATTAGAAGATTTTTTTCACTGTAAGGTCCTTGCTAAATTGGCACGCTTTCTTTCGGCACACATGAATCTTATTATATGCGCCCTTTTATCTGCTCTGGAGGAATTTTATCCCTCTGCCTCATCTTTCAGTTATGCCCACGCTGGCCTCCAGGTACAGAACTAGCCATTTTCTCCTGATCTCTGGGTTCATATGTAAGGAGACTATATACAGAGCTGGTCATTTTTCATTTTTGAATGTATCTAATTACAGATGAGCAGATCCATTCTGAGCATGCCCACCAGGGCTCCACAGTTTCATCACTGGCAGGAGAGCCCCCTATTACAGTTCTTGGAATTTTAAGAAATTGCCTTTGTCCCTCTGTGCCCCCAGGACAGCTTTGACACCAGTGTTCCTCCAGGGATCCCAAGGAATTCTGGACATTGCCTCATAAAGTTGTAGTGAATTTGAGGCAACTGTTTTCTTTGCAGGGAAGAAAGCCTTTTGAAGTCTCCTGAAGAAGGATGAATACTTTTCCCTTATTTTCTTAATGGGTCAGCATACCTTAAAGTCAATAACACTTGTGAGGTGAATTTCAACAAGGTCACCATGCAAGAAGCATTGCTATGTACCAGTGAGAAGCTTTAACCTTTATCTGGAAAAAAATGAAAAGGAAGTAGTGTTCTATAGCTGCTTGCTT
This sequence comes from Peromyscus leucopus, assembly GCF_004664715.2. Lineage (NCBI taxonomy): Eukaryota > Metazoa > Chordata > Mammalia > Rodentia > Cricetidae > Peromyscus > Peromyscus leucopus. The sequence continues at coordinate 7,757,731 of NC_051070.1, read as the reverse complement.
TTCCTAATATTTTTTTTTTCTGAATCCTAATGATTGATGAAATAAAATGTAAAACAGACAAGTGATAAGGTTTGTTTGTTTGTTTTTCTCCAAAATGCTTAACCATTCTATTTTCTTAAAGTTCACTGTAGTGATTCATTGCAAAAGGAACAAGTGTTGGGAACTAACGTATGAAACAAGCCATCCCTGTATCTCCGTGTCACTTACCTTCCAGATCCCTACACCTATGCCTACCAAGAAACTGATTTCAGAAGACAGAGGTTTGGTTGAGCTGGAAGTACAAGCTACCTGTAAACAAATCAAGATTTTGTCAGTGGCTTATGTTTTCTATTTGTCTAATAAAGGATTTCCAAGTCTTTAGAGCTCTAGTTGGAGAGCTAGAATTCACTCCTAATCTCATCTGTCACCTCTGGAAGTTCAGGCTCCTTGGTCACCTTTGATTCTTAGCTCTTCCCTTAGAACTCTTCCTGCCATTGACTTGCCTGGAACTTGGCACAAAGACTTCACTTTCACAGTATCAAGTGCTAATGTGCGAAAAGCTTGTATTGTGATTTTACTGTTCACACCATTACGTGGTGTCTCACTGTGCACTTTCTCAGAGACTCGGGGGGTATTAGGCGTCTGGAGGTCAGATAGCATTTTTAAAGCTTAGGTCGATCTTTTTATAAGAGTGCAATGAAGGCTATATTCTCTTCACCTAAATTACCATGTGGTTCTTCTGAAGGCCAACCTGGTATGAAGTACCGTTCAGAATGGCAGGTCTCTGTCCTCTACCCACAATTCTACTAGGAGGACACTTGTCTTTCTTACTGCCTCCTTCTCTATCAGCAAAACAATAACCTGGTGATATCTTAGCATTGTTGACAGATATTCATTATGTGCTTTGAAGGGAGAGTTAAAAGGTAGTATACAAATGCATTTTTCTGCCTTGTCTGAAATGTGTAATGTATAATCACATTTAAACTGGAGTTAAAAACATGTTAGGTTAATCTAATTAATATTCATGACAAAAAAGAGGAAATTGTGCATTTTTTATTTTGTTTTAACAAAAAAAATATTTAACACATGAATTTGAATCAGTTTCTCAGTTTGTGTTATTGATGTAAAGGTAATAATATTATAGGAAGTCACATGCATAATAAGCAACTATGATCTGAGTGGTACTTCCTTCTTTACCTAGAATCTGGTCTGATTGTATGAAGGATCTTCAGTGAATGAAAGATTGGCTATGTGCAATCTCATTGGGTAGAATGATCTTATGTAGTAACCAAGGTTGCATTTTGCAGCTGGAATGCAATTTCCTACTACTGAAGAGGCTGTAACTTGTTTTCAAATGAATTTTAACCTTTCTAACCATTAGTTTATAAAGCATAACTCTTGGCAAAACTATTGTTAACCCTCTGAAATACTTATATTTTCAAAAATATGACCTTACATTTGAAACAAACTTTTAAAATGTTCTGTATGTTATAGAAGTCCCTGAAGCTGTTTTATTTGGGGCGAGAAAATGAGCCTGTTTCACAATTACTATAATCTGCAAAAGCAGAAAATGGAACAAATAGGCAAGAGCGGGCTTTGTGCAGCCCCGACATTTCCAAAAGCTATCTTCATTCAGGGTGACAATTCGGATTTTAACCTAATTAAGCATTAGAGAGAACCAGTGTCCAAAGAGATAAGCCCGAAGGTTCCTGGAAGCACCAAGCTGCTGGCAGCTTCCAGCTCTGTTAGAGAGCACGGTTTGGGACATCTGCAAGGTGCCACGGATGCCCAGAAGGAGGCTCTGCTGCGCAGTGCCTGTCGGTAGGTGTACCACCTTCGGCCTCGTTTCAGCCTGGTTACTGTGGAATTGATTTTCATGGCTCCTGACAGAAGCTGTTTTCAGCCCACGAGGAGGAAGTGGCTGAGGCCGATACTCCTAACACAAACAGCAAATTGCTCCCTGCCTGTCATAGCTTTCCAGGTCTGTTACCTTAAGGTTCTAATGGCCTTTTAACAGTCTTTCCAGCTGAGCAACAGATGTAAAGTATCTTGAACATGGAAAGCACACCCCCAACCCTTACCTCCCTGAAGAATCTTTTTTTTTTTTTTTTAAACAGGCATTGTACTATTACTGCATCCTAGGATCTATCAGCGGTGTTTTAGATTTCAAAAACGGAAATAAATTTCAAACATATACAAAGTGTGGTAAATCTGCCACTGAATTGACTTGTCCCAGGTTGCCACACACCAGGAGTGAGGTCACACATACTTATGCTCACCATCAAGGGTAGCCCTCTGGGGTAATACCCTATTAGGGAAAAATAATTTATGGAGTCATGGGAAGCTTCTAAAATTCCTTATACTCTAAGCCAATCTGTTTTAGTACTGAAGTTTACAATACCATTTTGAAAAACAGAGCATTTCACTTTTAGAATTCTTCCTCACTCACCTTGGTTTCTCTTTGTGCTACTCTGTATGTTCTGTCCTCTGTTGCTAACGCATGGGAAGCGTTTCCCAGATGGACAGATGGGTACTCTGCACAGAGCATTCCAAGGCCAAATTGGAGATGGTAGAAGACAGTTGGGATTTTAGTCTTGTGGACTTGGGAATGCGGTTGTGTCGAATTGTAGGCTTTTCCATTTTAAGAAAGAGTACAATAGTGTGCCCTTTAACTTCACTGATGTCTGAGAGTGCTGTGTATTTTCCACTTTGCAATGGTAGCTAGACCACTAAAGAACAGATGAGTCATCTCCCTCTCTCCAGGAGCAGGCTGCCTGTTACCTGCACTTCTCATAGGAATGAATATTTAGCAGTAAGTATGTAAGCTGCTACCATATTTGTGCCCAGAGAATGAAGATGTCCACACTGCAACCCCATGGGGAAGGTATGGGCTTTCCTCTTCTCCCTCTCTTCCTCACTCCTGTAACCAACCCATCTGGTTTGCTCAGGAGCACCCACTTGTTGGGTGTTAGCAACAACAGCAAAAACAATTTAGTCTAATATGATTAAAAATCTGGTCCGATCAGTGTGGCCTCTGGACTAGCATTTGTTGTGAGGATCTTGGTGATGGTGTAGGGTCATACAACGACCAACTCCTGTCGTTCCTCCTCGGCTTTTTCTGAATCTGTTTGTGCCTCATTTTCTTTCTCACATGCAAACAGAAATGAGAGAGTCCCTACCTTTCATCACTGCCATTGAATGTAATAGTCATAAAACCCCTTGCACACTCCTCAAGTGTAGTCAAGGTCACAGAAATGCCAAAGAGCACACAAAGGTTAAGAAAGGCAACCAATCAGGGTAGGGGCTGCTCATCTGCGTGGGAGGAGAAGATGGGCTTCTCTCAGCTCCAGGGCCTTGTTGCTCTGCATAGCTGACCCCAGGGTTGTGTACTTCATGCCTGGCTTTGCCCAACTTGAGAAACACCAGGTAGCCCTTACCCGGTTCCTGGAATAGTTACCCTTTCGTTGGCTTTCCCAGGCTGGACGTCTCCCGAGTCAGTAGCTTCCCTTGGCTGGCCTCTTGCCACTGACAGCCTTGTTCGCCTGGTTCAGTGGCCGCCCATGTGGGTGTAACTTAGCGGCTCAGTCTGTGCAGTAGGCTCTAAGGATGGCCGGGCGGGGCCTATCCACTGTAGCGTGAGGCATAGCCTTCCCACGGAGTGCTCTGTGCTTCAGAACTGTGACTTGAGACTGGCTTGTGAGATTGCCCACCAGGCAGTCCATTCACAGGGCTATAGGAAGAATTTGGGTCAGAATCTTCCTATTCTGCATAAAGGAAAGTGCAAACATTCCCCTCTGTTCCCATCTCCTTCATATAGACTCTTCAGGGCAGGGATGGAAGTTCTTGCTGTCTTCCCTCTTTTTGGTTGGACCACAAACATCCGGCTTGATTTAGAGACCTTGTTTCCTAAGGTCTGGTAAGAGACCCTCACACCCCTAGTGTCTACCAATGGAAAATTACTTAAGGAATAAGCAAAATAGAACCACTTATGTGTCTGTCAATCATTGTCGATGCGTGAAGGGACAGCATGATGTCTTTCGAAAAGTCACAGAAACAGTCAAGTGGGGCCTGTGTGAATTCTTTACCCCACAATCTCTGGTCTTCTGGGCACATGTTACCAAAAGCCGAGGGACCCATCCTTGCTGTGTTCTTAGAATGCAGTTATTGTACTGTATTCTTACATCTTCATCTCTGCTCTCCCTACCTACAGAAAAGGGAAATAACATTGCCTTACTCATGATCCATGTGAACAGCATGAAGAGAGAGGTCTTCAAGAAATAATAGCTCTCTATCATGAATTCCTGACATACAGACGGTGATGAGGAGTCTCTATCTTACCCAGAAGCAGCAGGAAGGCCAGTTCACTATAATTTCCACAGAGATGTGGTCCTTTTAAATTTCGTTTGGTGATCAGCATCTAAGAGAGAAACCCTTTTATAAAAAGATTCATTGTTATTATTTTTAAATCATGTGAATTTTAAAATATAATTTAGTTATTTGTACATATGTGTGTTTACCTGTACGTGAGTGTAGATGCCACTGAAAACCAGTAGGGGCTTTGGGTGTCTGAGCCCTGCAATGGGTTGTGTACTGCTCTCTACGGATGCTGGGAACCAAACTCAGGTTCTTTGCAAGTGCAGTCTGCACTGTTAGCCACCTCTTCAGCACAGAGCTTTAAAAGGTAGCCTTGAAACGCCACTAAATGCCAAACAGATAATACTTTAAAAAATTCACTCTTTCTTCCCTTTAGTGTTCAACTTGGAAAGAAATGGCCGTGTTGTGTCTGCCATACTGCCCTCACAGTTCTGTTCACTGTAAGCAGACAAATCTTATGGTTTGCTTTGCTCAGTTATGAATTTATTTATTTTCAATTGGAATAATAACAGTGCACATTTATGGGCATTGTTTGACAATTCAGTATACGTACACAATGTGAAGTTATCAACTCTGAAAAATAAACAGCTTTTCCATCTGCTCACATATTTACTATTTCTCTGCACTGAGAGGCTTTGTGTACCTCTGTTCTGTTCTCCAGAAATGACGACAGTAGGCGGTTTAAACTGCAGTTTTCCTCCTGTGATGTAGAACACTAGAATGCGTTCCTCCCATCTCTATATATTTTGGTACCCACTGCCCAGCTCCCCTCCCTTCCTCTCGCCTCTTGCTTTTCTAGTAGTGATCAGTATCCTATTCAGTTCTATTATGGTCTACCTTGAGATCCTTTCTATTTTTTGGTAGTTTCCATTTATGAAGTGGAATATGTTATCTGTCTTTCTGTGTCTGTTGTTCCACTTCACAGAAGCCCCTCCGCCCACTTCCAGACATTTTGCTGCAAGGTTGAATGATACTATATTGTTTACATACCTATGAAATTTTCTTTATCCATATATCTACTGCTGGGTACCATATTGATTATATATTTTGTCTTTATGAATGGTGCTACAACAAACATGAAATATAGGTACATTTCAATAAGCTGTGTTTTGTTTTCTTTGGATATAGAGTCAGAGTTTCTGGGTCATTTGGTAGTAGTATTCTCTGGTGCATCCTCACTAGCATTAGTTTGTGCTGGTTTGACAACATCCCCCCTGACTGGGGGCTACCTCAGTGGTTGGGGTTGGCATTTTACCTATAATTCCAGGTACCATGTGTTTCCCATATACCAGTTGGTAATTTTTATTTGTTTAATCAATAGTGTTCAAACTAGAAAGAACCATCTAGAATGCTGGCTGAAACACGGGATACTGGGCTCCAACTTGGATATTTCCAATTCAGTAGACCAGGGAAGGGGCTCGTGGGTCAGTCCTAAGACTTTCCTCAGAATGTTGGTGACCTTTCTGTGGGGACACACTTTGTCAATCTCTGTCTTAAATTCCCAGTTCTCGGCCTGTCCAGTTTGCCATGTTCTTCAGTGCCCTCAGAATAAATACCAACATCTTAGTTCAGCATCCAAGAACTCAAGCCATGTTTCTAACTTATTTCCAAGTATGACTCTTCTAGAAATTTCCATCTCATAAAAGCTCTTTCACCAAACTCGCTTCCCTTTGAGCTTCTGTCCTTTGCACACAGTCCTCACAGTGCTAGTCTGTCCTCTCCACTCGTCGACAAAACAAAGTTTAATCTAACTAAGTTGCCCTCACCAATTACTCTCAAGCCCTCCAAACTCATTTGTCCAAGGCTACTTAATTCCCCTTTCATCCTCTGCCAACCTTCAGTCATTTGTCTCTTATTTTGGTCATTAATCAAGCTCTCTTCTACTATTTCTTGTCTCTTTTAAAATGAAGCACTTATTATTTGCTTTCCAAACTTGCCCCTGAGGTATCAGAGGACACTCTTACACAATTTTGCTTTTCCCAGAGCACAGTGCCTTAACATAGATGGCATTCAATAAATAATTAACTACTCCCTGATAGGAATTATAAGAAGTATTCTTTTCTCCCTGCTGGGCACAACGTTTAGACAATTTCAGTCATACTAAAACTAAGTGGTGTAATATAAAGACGCACTTACATTTCCTTTGAAAACTTGGTACCCATAAGCTATGTTAGCTCAAGGCGGTGGAAATCAATTTGAGAAAGTATAAAGCAGCAGAGTTTACTGTGTGGAACAGGGAATTGGTTGTTTCCATTTGGTGTTGAAGCACATCCTGCCTCCCGATGATGAGGTGTTGCTGCACATTGATATGTGCCTATTAAAAACGCCTTTCTAATAGAGCATGGTGCGTTTCCCCATCTCTGACAATAGTTTTTGAATATCTGAGAAGATTAGAGAGTTAAATATGAAGGATATTTTAACTGACAATGGTATTGCATTGGAGGCAGGGACGTTGGTAAGAAGGACAGTGACCTGACAGAGTTGGCTGGGTGTAAGGTGTGAAGCCTCAAATGGCCCTACCTCTGGAGTGAGCTATTTATGGTGGAGGCTTTGAGTAATACATTGTGCTGCTGGCATACACACACAGGAACTGTGTATAGTTCCGTGGATTCCATTTGTGACCTTTGCCTACTTACTACCTTGTACATATGTCAGTAAAAATTTCTTTTTAATTGCCTGTTTAAAGGAGAGGTACTTGAAGTTTTCCTGCCCTTGAGGTCCACATAGAGCTGTGAGGACAGATGTGAATGAGGCATGTCAGTGTGATGAGCAGGGGAGAGGGGGAGGCACTGAGATGCAGGGGAGGGGTATGATTAGCCTCTGAGATGGACAGAGGAAGAGGAATGACAGCTTTGATCAGCTTTTGGGTTGTTGAAGTGATTTTTTTCTCTTTTGTACATGAGTTAATTTAAAATTTTCTTAATTATTTTAACTTAAACATGCTAATGAAGATTTATTTATTTTTATTTTATGTGTATGAGTGTTTTGCCTGCATGCATGGAGGGCAGAAGATGGATTCAGGTTGCCTGAAATGAGGGTTACAGATGGTTGTGAGCTGCCTTGCGGGTGCTGGGAACTGAACCCAGGTCCTCTGGAAGACCAGCCAGTGCGCTCAACTGAGTCACTTCTCTATCTCCAACCCCTACCCCACCCTTTTTTGAGACAGTGTCTCACTATGTAGTCCTAGCTGGCCAAGAACCTTTTGTGTAGAGCAGGCTCCTGCCTCTGCGTCCTCTTGCTGGAGTCAAAGGGGTACTCCATTTTGCCTGATCCTAAATGGTCTTATACACAAGTGGAAGAGTCATTTCTAATGAATATGGAAATTAAGTGAATTCCTCTCTTCAGTATATCATCTCTGCAAACTTGCTAACAAATGTACAGCTCTGTTATTTTGCAAGACTGGACCAATTGATCTTGGTTGCAGTCACTGAACTTGAGTCTGACCACAGCAAACTATGTAAACTTTTCGATGGAGATGATTAACCTCAAGTTATCTTTGTTTTCCTATGTCTAAAAATTTCTAGCGAAGTTTTTTGGGAAACAACCACGCTTATTACAGATGATCATCTCCACTAAAGATGTAGTTTTAAATAGTTTTTATTCTACTTCCTATGTAAATATTCTTTCGTCAAAACTTAGCATGCTGTGTATTTAAAAAATCATAGCATTGCAGTATCCCTGGTGTGCACACACAAGTGTGTGCATGTACGTGTGTGTGTGTGTGTGTGTGTGTGTGTGTGTGTGTGTGTGTGTGTTTAGGGTTGAATTTAGGACCACATCCCAATTTGGGGTTACTTTCTTAAAGTGTTTATGTTGCATTAAAAAGACACATGTTTTGATAATTTTAGATGACACCAATGATATGGCTGATATATTGTTTTACTTTTTACAAAAGGAAACGGGAGAGGACTGTCTGTGCTGGGAATCCTTCAGGCTAGCTCTCTCATGTGGATGGTGTGTGAGTAGTGTCAGGCAACAGTCGGGTGAAGACCACTTGGCTTGGTTTATGCCGGGCACCATCTGCCTTGGTTTATTTTTTAGTGAGTTCTGTGTTTTCTATCACGTTTGAAAGTGTGAGTTTAAGCTCTTGTGTTGTTGCAGTTTGCACGTGAAGATACTTGAAACAAGTTCTGGGATTATAGGAAAGAAATAAGGACGCCCCGATGACAAGAAACAGAGAATTTCCCCCTCTTGCGGAACTCCTTCCTTCCTGTGTGGGGAGCAAACCCTCCCTCTCAAAAGCAGCAGCTGCAGAGAAACTCCCAAGAAGCCAGAACACACTAATCTCAGTGGTAAAATGTGTTTTTGTAGCTCAACAGAGATTTAGCTGTTTCTGACGAAAAGATGAAAATCTGATTTTCAAATGAAGGAATTTAAACCTTATTTCTGGTGTTGGAGAAGACAGGGTGCTTGCAAGCCAGTTCTCTTCCAGGAGGCTCTGCCTGTGCAGCACCTTGCTCCGTGCTGTCCGGGCAGTGTTTACTGAAGCACCAGGCTGATGTGCTGAGACGGAGATGTTCGTGGTTTTGAAGAAGTTAGTATTTTCCAGAGACTGTTATAAAGAGAAAACAATGGTCACTCCGGATATATGGATATATTTTTTTTTTCCCTGCAAGTTCATTTTAACAAATTGGAGGCACTGTTTTGTTTTGTATGTGGTGTGCTTGATCGGTGGTGCAAAGCAGAATTCTTTAAAAAACATTGACCATGTATTCTACTGATTCCATATCCTGGATAGTTGGCCCATTTGTAATTTCTTGTATATTTACCCCTATACAAAGCATGCTTCATGAAGTTGCAGAACATGCATTTTTGTGTGCAGTTACTATTCTCCTCAATAAATGATGGTTGTGTTGAGTTCTAATGCAGGGTATATGATCTGCTAATGTATTTATTTCTGTCATGATAGAAGTACTGGGTTTCCTAGTCTCTAAAGAAATTCCTCAGTTTTGTTTGGAAAAATGAGACAGGGACAAATGATGGGTTGATTAGAAGGTGTGCTCCTGTGACAGAGAGATCATCACTTCTTTTTCTAAACACAGATGCAGTTAATAGACATAATTCCTTCCTTGTCTTGTCTCATAAGATGATTAAAAAACATTTTGGAGGAGAAATTACATTTTAACTTTGCCATTGATGATGTAAAATGTAAATAGCAGCATCTATTAGTCTACAAACTCCTTAAAGGACTGTGTCGGGTTTATCCTTGTAATGCTCTCAGTGCCCAAGTGAGATGAGGTGTTCCCTGTACTTGTAATGAGTGTACCAAATGGCAACAATGACCTAAGATTCCATTGGGCTTATAAAAAGCCATCTTTTTTTAAATGTTGGCTGACTGGCATGTATTAGTGATTACGAAAAACATTCTGAATGCTATTGGTTACAGCCTAACATATTATCATTTTTTATTTTAATAGATTTTTTAATAATATGAGTTCCTGACCCTCAAGGCTCTCATCCTGTCATAGGGTTCATAGTGGAGGGTGTATATAAAGTATAATTTTCAGTCAAAACTGATGGTGACATACATCTCTGCCACCATGTGTACTAATATCCAGAGAAATTATAGTTTTGAGGTATGTTATTATTACTATTACTATGATATTGGAAGCAGGTCTGGGTGACCTATATATACATTACTGTCCTTACCTTAATTTTTAGAGAGTTTGTCTACGTATTTTACCTCTATCTTTGCTTCTAGGAAAAAAATCATTGTTATAAAACCATTACTTTTACACCAAGTGGTGTGATCTATCCTACGGATCTTTTGAAAATGATAAAATAGTGTCTTTCTTCTCTTTTCTCTTGTTATAACAAAAGTATCAAATGATTGACCTTTCTGTACAGATGAAGGTTGTCCTTTAATGAGATTAAACCTAGATATTATGGTGAGGTTGTTAAAAATAGGCTTCATGTTACAACTGAATATAGAATAAAATAGAACATTTATTGAGCTCTTTCTAGGACCCACTTATTGCTTTAAACTTTTACACTATCTCATATAATACATACATCATTTCATTGTAGCCATAAGCCATTGACATTTAGTAAACAACAAAAGTAAAGCAGAGTATACAATTAACTTTTGAGACAATTTTCTCAAATCATTTGATTAAATATTATCCATTGTGATTCTGTCCCTAGTGTTAGGAAACACTAAACTCAGAGTTACTAGAAAAGGCAAGAATGTAGCAAAACTTATCTCAGTACTAGGATATCTCTAGAGTCTTCCAGGAATAGCACCTAATATTTCACTATTAGAAAGTCTTTTATCCTTCATATCTAAGCATGTACAGCTAGCTACATTGTCATTGTTCCTGTACGTGTGTGTGTGTGTGTGTGTGTGTGTGTGTGTGTGTGTTGTTAGAGTTAGTCTCTTTCTGTAGCCAGTTTCCATCACCTTGAAAGTCTTGATGGTAGGCAGAGATACTCTACAGTTATAGGAACTGAAATCTGCTCCTTTTCATTTAGGATATTAGTCCATGAATTAATATCTACCTGTTGTGGTATTTGCATTGGCTATTAAATACTCAAAGAAACAATAGCAGGGATGTATTCCTTCTGCAGGTACAAGTGGTCTCAGGAAAGTTCCGGCAGTACCTTCAAGTATCCCTGGCCAAAGGTGTGGGAGTGGGTCTCTATAACACTGAGTGTTTGTTGGCCCCCACAATCATATCCATGGATGACCTTCATGGTCTGCTGTTGTTTGTGGTCTTGGCTGATTCACTGCTTGTTCCAGTTAGTCTTAAAGCCCTAGTTCTTCCAGGTACCTGTCAATCAATCCTTTTCTGATTACAACAGCAATAATTAACTGGTGTTCAGTGGACTAAACATACAATGGTGGTGACCATGGGGGAGGGGCAGGCAGCAAACCTTGGAGTAACCTTTAGTTAAACATTAGCTCCTTGGCTATTCTGCCTGGTGGAAAACAATGGTGTAGTTGGCTAGTCCAAATGAGAACAAAAACAAGGAAGAGATACATGTGGTTGGAGAGGTACTGTTCTCTTAGGAACTGTTCAAGCAGATTTAGTTTCAATGTCTTTCAACTGTGATTTCTCATCCATTGTCTTTCTAATTTGTATTCATGATTTAACTAAGAGATAATTCATACTACCTGCTACCCTGTGAAATTCTCTTCCATTGGAATCCCATTAAGCCAGCTTCCAAACCCTTTTGGTGATTTTTTTTTAAGGGAGTTCTAGGTATGGTTGAGTCCTTGGAGATAGACAGGAATTTAAAGGGGGAAAATAATGAAAGGGTTAAAAATTTCAGCTCCCTTCCAGGAATCTACATTAATCTTTTTTCCTCCCTCAGGAGTATATTGCAATATGATCCTTAAAGAATCCTTAAAGAGTGTGAACTTTTTTTCTGCTTTATTATGTGTGGTCATGCTTTTATTATTTCATCCAGTTCTTAAGTGCCTAATCTTTCCTTTATTCTTCACTTACTTCTTGACTTCTTTTCTGCTTTCATTGAGATGTTAGCTCCTGGTGGAGGGTTAACTTATTACCTTACAGAGTACAATTGTTTATCAGGTAGGAGACAGGTATTGTACCTCAGCTCTGGTCTCACACAGAGCATCCAGGATGCTCACTATCAGCTACATAGAAATCCAAGGTGCACACAAGAAATACACAGTAAGCAAACTCATTACTTTCCCATTCTATGATATTTAAAAAAACAAAACAAAACAATGTCAGGGTCTCCTTGGTGGCCTTTTAAGATTGGCTTTACCTAGTTGCTCGATGGCACTAACAACTGTCTCCTTTCTTCCTTTCTTTTTTTTTTTTTTTTTTTTTTTGGTTTTTCGAGACAGGGTTTCTTTGTGTGGTTTTGTGCCTTTCCTGGAACTCACTTGTTAGCCCAGGCTGGCCTCGAACTCACAGAGATCCGCCTGCCTCTGCCTCCCGAGTGCTGGGATTAAAGGCGTGCGCCATCACCGCCCGGCAACTGTCTCCTTTCTTATTCCTCAAATTATCCACGTAGGATGAGTCTATGAACACTAAAAGACTAGTTCCTTTAGCAAGGCTAAACGTCCTAAAGGTTCCATAACCTCCCTAAACAGTTCTACCAAACTGACAACCAAGTGCTCAAACATATGAACCAATGGGGAACCTTCTAAGTCAAACTCCCACATCTATCAGAAATGGTTAAACTTTGGAAATCTACCTTGATGTCAGACTTTGTAGAAACTGAATTGAAGATAAAAGAGTTTCAGAATGCTTCACTTTTATTAGTAGAAAGTCTTAGGACTTGCTGACACCACTTCTTAGAAGAATGTTTTTATTATTGAGATTGTTCTGTAGATGACTGCATAGTTACTAAGTTAACAGGATTGTTGGTGAGCAACTAGAACCTAGCTATAGTCACATCACATTGCAGCATACATCACTAAAGCATTATCATACAGGAGGAAAGAATCAAAGGCAGAAGGTGCAATTTATTTTATTATGGACCTGAACTTACTTCGACTTTTGAGCCAGAGACAACACACAATTGTTTCAAATAGTGAAGTGGGAGATGAAGACAGAAAGCCAGTGCTGGATTACCCAAGGCAGAAAAGGAATGTGCTTAGGACACTGGGCAGTCAAACAGAAAAGCTGGTACATATGTACATAGGAGGTCAGGAAAGGAGGATCAGGAGTTCAAGGCCAGCCTTGGCAACATACATTATTTGAAAACAGCCTGGGCTACATGATACTCTGCCTCAGCAAACCACAGACATGTATTGAGAAAATAATATTTCTAGTAGCTTAGCAATAATCATGACAAAAATGAGAATTTGACTGTATTTCCCTCATTGTCTTTTTAGCTTAGTATTGGTTTAATTTCTAGCCATATGCAGTTATGATTTGTGCGGTATAACTTACCTGTTTTAGACAGTCAGACACTTACCCCAAACTCTGCAAGACAAAGCCAATTCCTACACGAACAGATAAGTTTCCAGACCAAAGGGAAAGCTCCTATCCCTACAGACTCAAAGACCAAGAGGCACTATCATGTCTAGCTTCTCTTCTGTGGGCTCTTTTGACTTTTGAACATGTTTGTTCCTATTATAAAGCCAACTCCATCAGGTTGGGGAAGTTAGGGAGCTTATGGACCATGGTCCAAAAAGCTAGATGAGGGAGAGAGAAACCGAATGATTGCATATTGACATTGAGAATCTCAATCCAGTTATCTCAGACTCGGAGAACTACCCAGTTCTTAGGTTTCCCCAGGCTTCCGATCTTTTTCAGAGTACTTCTTAGAGTAGGAATGTCCACTGCAGCTTAGCAACGAGCTCATCTGCCCCTGATCATTTGCTAGTACTTTCCCCTGTACTATTTATTTGAAATAGTTGGGTACAAATCACCATCATTATTTCCTTTTGATTTTCAAATGGATGGAACTTATTGATATGTGAATTTTATAATTCCTTTATATGCACGAAATAAGAGCCTCCAAACTCTTAGGGAGATTGGCGAAGGTCTACCCTACAAAATTCTCTGAGAGACAGGGTTGCTCTTTAAAGTTGAGTTCCACCACAGACAGGATCACACAGCTTCTCTGCTTTCCATGTACTTTGCCCCAGGCTTGAACACACAGATAAGCCTCTTAACTGGTGGATTTAAGTATCTCTTCACTTTTGCACTGTTAACCCAGGGTTTAGTGAAAAACACTGAGCATAGGCAAATGTTGCTAGGGAGAAGCAAATTAATAGAGGAAATAACTGGTCTTCCTGATATCTTTCACATTTAGCCTTTCTCTGTCCTTTTCTATTTTTACACATCTGTGTAGATTGTATTTATTTTAAGCATCACATCATTGATGAGAGGGATGCTATTGGAGTGAGGATATATAACTTCTGATTATGAGGCTGGAGTACATTGAAAAAGAAACTGTACCCTCAGCTCTCATTTCTCATATTTTCATATTTTGGGGTACATTCCTGGTCTTCCCCACTCTTCTTATTTCTTTTTCTTTTTTCTTTCTTTTTTTCTTTTTTTTTTTTTTTGGCATATAGAACTTTTGTTGAGTCACAAATAACATCTGCCTTTCCCAGGTTCTTACTTCAGGGGTCTGTAGTGACAATTGCTATGGGAACATTACTTTCAGTCATCTTCTCAGAGAGGAAATGACAGGGTTTCAGGAAAAGAATGGGTGAAAAGGAGCAGTTTTAAAAAGTGGTGAGAATGTGGGTCCTTTGATGCCAGGGTACACTTATCTACTTGTGTAAGATGTGATGGGGGTGGAGAGCTCCTTAAACATTGAACACTTGGCATGTTGTGACGAAGCCATCCAGATGTTTCTACTTTTTGAAATGTGTTTGTGAACTGGTAATATAACAATATTCAAATAGTTCAAAAAGATTGGCCTCTTCGGAGACATTTATTCTTAGAGATCTTGGTGACCTTGCCATCGATGGTTTCTGTTTGCATGAATATGTTAATACAGTAACCCAAATAATGTCACCCTTTGCACATTTCTGAATACTTTTCACTTAACACCTTTTGAGATTTTCTTCAATTCATCATAAAAATACTTGCCTCCTTATGCCCTTTCCTCAAAAAGGCTGCCTTCCCCCGCCCCCCAGGGTATTGGTATCCATACTTAGTGACTTAGCTAGTGCCCATGATTGAAATCAAAGTTCCTCCCTCCCTCCCTTCCTCCCTCCCTCCCTCCCTCCCTCCCTCCTTCCCTCCCTCCTTCCTTTCTTCCTTTGACATTACAAACAATAGTAAAGTGAATGCTCTTACAGGTACTCATATTCACTGAAGTGGGCATTTATTTACCATTCTAAGAATTTCACTGGAAAAATGTTACATATGGAGAACATCTTGACAAATATTGCACTGTTCTTTTTCTTTCTTTTGGACCAATTTATTCTTGCTCCAGAAACAGAAGAAGACATCATCTTGCCTAGCGTTAATGGGTGCCAGTCACACGATGGTAGCTATGGGTGGAGATGGGGCATGCTTGCAGATCTTGGCCCTGGTTTATGATAACTTGTTTGTGTTATGTTATTGGAACATTTTGAGTTTCGTTCAAAGATCTGGACTTTCCAAGTCTAGACAGAATGGATGGATGGATTTTCAGGATCCCTTTCTCTTTAGGGATGATGTACCATTGCAGCAAAAAGTCATGGTCATAAAAATAGGCTTGAAATCAGGAGTGTTGGCCCAAGTCTTTGATCTCAGTATTTAGGAGATAAAGGCAGATGGTACTCTATGAGTACAAGGCTCAGCTGTTCTACATAGTAAGTTTTAGGACAGTGAGGGTAACATAAAGAGATTTTGTTTTGAAAAGGAAATGAAAAGATTCAATAAATATGTTGTCAATGAAAACCAGAAAGTGAGCATTTTATCCCTGTTACTCTATTCATGTGAGCAGTCTCCCTTCTCCAGCACACATTCCTAGGAGCTTTGAAGGCTAGGGAGAAGATCAGATTACAGGAGTTTTCAGAAGTCTGCTACCCCAGTTCTCAAATCTGTCCTGATTTGTTTCCAACCACAACATTTGGTCACAATTGATTATATTCTAAATGCTGGTGCATTTCAAACTCTTAATGTAACTCTATAGGACATCACAGAAGCAATTATAATAAGCTACATGGTCAGAACCACAGGAGGTGCAAAGTGCAATTCTGACTCTTAGAGAAAACTATTGAAAATTTTGAATGTAACCGATATGGTGTTTGAAAATGAAGAAAACATCACAATTATTACAGTTGGTCTGGCTATGTTTATGCTTTCTGATTTCCCCAACACACAACTACAACAAAGGTAGGAGCCAGTTCTGTCCTACTTTATCAATAAAGGCCTGTGGATACTTTATAGATTGATTTCACTTACTGTAAGTGTTGACATATCACAGTAAGTTCTGTTTAGTTGTACATAATTTCTGTTGAATGAATATTTTTATGACAGCAGAATCTCTTGCAGCTAATATGTTATATACACACCACCATCATGACTGACCATTATTCACATTAGAAGCTTGTGAGCTGAAGAACGAAATAGTCACCACATATTTGATTATAGTAATCCTGAAGGAGGAGGACATCAGGGGCCAGCCACTGAGCCACACAGCCAGCCATGGAGTAAGAGTGGAAATAAGATTATAGAAGTAAGAAAAGGAAAAAAAAAAACCCAGAGGTAAAAGATAGATGGGCTAATCTAAATTAAGAAAAGCTGGCAAGAAACAAGTCAAGCTAAGGCCAGGCATTCATGAGTAGAAATTTATTTCTCTGTGTGTTTTTTGGGAGCTGGATGGCTGGCCTACCAAAAGAGCCAAAAACAAACATCATTTTGGCACTTCACATTGGGTGCCAAAATGTAGCTGTAAGTTTTTCTTTGTCCTGCCTGGCCCTAAGGTCCTATAGTCGCTCATAAAATAATCACTCGGAGGCTTATGTTAATTACCAACTGTATGGCCTATGGCAGGCTTCTTACTAGCCAGCTCTTTCATCTTAAATTAACCCATTTCTATTTATCTATGTATTGCCACTTGTTCTGTGGCTTTACCTGCATCTCATTACATGGTGCTTCTTGGATGGTGGTTTGGCATCTCCCCTTACTTTCCTTTCTCTTTTCACTATCTCCCTTGGATTTTCTTGCCTGTCTCCATCCTGCCCTGCTATAGGCCAATGCAGCTTTATTTATTAGCCAATGGGAGCAACACATATTCACAGCATACAGAAAGCATTTTACAGCACTGTCAGAAGTATTTCTATAAAACTAAGAAAGCAGACATTATCAAGGCAGAGAAGTGTTTAGACTTTGTTTGACCCAGATGCCTCATTTGTAGGAAAGAAGAATAGAACATAATGATATGAGTATTCATGAGTCAACATTTGAATTGCCCTGACCTGGCATAGCCTGCTTTTAAATGCTTTGAATTTTATGTAGAAACTTCTGGGTTTAGAGCAGTCAAATTGGGTAACGTTAAAGGTTGTATTGTTACGTTTCCCCTCAGTGTTGAAATAAAGAAGAATGAGTGTTATCTAGTTAAATGTAAGTGATGTTAATAACTTGATCAGAATTTAAGGAGATTAAATGTCAGAGTTAGGGCTCTGCTGGTAAATATCACTTACGAAAGGCAGAAGTAATAGAGAATTATATATAGCCTTGCAGCTCTTGCCATTCTATAAGTAGTAAAATGTGATTTATTATTCTGTAGTCTGTCATGTATTACTCAAGAGGCACAAAGAAATGATGACTTAGAATTCCTGCATGAAAATGAACTGAGAGACTCATGTTTTCAGGATGTGAAGAGAGTATAAACAGAATGTGACACCTCTTTTAGTTTATGACTTACTGATCTATAAAGACCATAACTGGCAAGCCTCAAAATAAGCTGGAGTAACGACAGTTCAGTAATAACGAAAGCCAGCTGCCTCAGGTGCTTAAAACAGGAATATGGCAGCACTGAAGTGTGAGGTCTACATGTTGGCTCTTTGGAAGATGCAGGAGACTCTTTTTAGGGAACTGATTGATTCATATTCATTATAAACTACTTTATTCCAATTTTAATATTAAAAGTTTTTGTAGGGATGGAGATTGAGGGTTAGGCCCTTCCAGGAAGACTCTGGGTCCTGTCCTGTGTGACAGGGACACTTCGCCTTGACACCCTGTGTAGTTTGGTTCCTTCTCAGTGGGATGCTTTCTAAGCAAGAGCTTGGGTTCTTCCCACCTTCTCTTCCTTAATTTTACTCTATTATTTAAAAAATAATATTTATGCATTTGAAGTTGTAAATGAGATTACAGCTACTCTTTCATATCCTTAGCCCCAAACTCTCTGATACTTCTGCCATTGCCTTTGTTTAATTTATTTCTAAATGATAGTCTATAAATTAAGAGACTTTATGGATTATAAAGGGTTATACAAGTGTAAATTTTCCTACCAATACTTACTTGCACAATCTTAAAACTAAAATACTTAATATGGCCTCTAGAATTAAAAAAAAATCGTATTTAAATTAAATAAAAATAATGAAATATTACCCACTCTTTTTTTTTTTAAAAAAAGATTTATTTATTATGTATACAGTGTTCTGTCTGCATGTATGACTGCAGGCCAGAGGAGAGCACCAGATCTCATTACAGATGGTTGTGAGCCACCATGTGGTTGCTGGGAATTGAACTCAGGACCTCTGGAAGAACAGCCAGTGCTCTTAACCTCTGAGCCATCTCTCCATTGACCTGGACATATGAGCAATTTATTAGCTTAGTCCTCTAAATTTCCTGGCTATTGTTGAGAAAGCTTCTATATTTTTTAGGGACTGAGTTTTAATCTAATCATTGGAAAAGAAGAAATTTCTATATTTAGATTAGCATACTTATCTCTCATGGAAATGTGGTGAACCTTCTCTGTAGACACAGCATGCTGAGAGTCTTTGTACTCTTTGATTGGTGCTGACTTAATTACGGTTTTACTTGGTTCAGTCATCCTTTGTCCTTAGTAACTAGCCTCTTAATTTAGATTGTATCCATTTTAAGGTAAAATTAAATCACCTACAAATGCATAGATTTCTCAGGGAACACTTTTATCATTATAACCCTACTTTAATGATATTTTGAAGTGGATTGTGTTGATTTCTACAGGGAAGAGGAATTTTGAGGTAAATATTTGGAAATGAATGTGCACATTGCTGGAATGTACTTATACCAGGGCAGCTGGTATGTAGTTCATAGGTAAAATTTGTTTCCAGTATTATTGTTTTAATGTTATTTTTAAAATTCACTCTTGATGTGTGTTCATGATGTGTGTTTGTGGGTGTGTTGTACAGCACAAATGTGACCTGGTGAACATGTGGCGGTGAGAGCTTTGTATCCACTAAGCCATCTCACCTGCCCTGTAGCATTATTTTTGGAATGATTGTGTGCTTGGCGAATAATTGGGGGGTGTATGCTAAGTTTGTCATCTCATGAAGCATTGACTTATTCAGGAATTTATCTATAAAAACATAATAAAATTTAATTCAAATTTAGTAAGCCAGATCCAAGAGCTATAATTTTTGAAATGAGCATTTGTAAGACATTTATCTTTAATTCTGTCAGTTGAAAATTTCGGTGTTGGTTTTTACTTTTGTGTTCATCAATTTAATGAATATTGATTGTCATAAAATATCCCTCTGAAATTTCACAGTCTAATTTCAGTTTCTAAATCCGGAAGTAAATTAAAGGTTCTATAATTCTACCGTCGTGTGCTTCTCAGTCTTACTCCCTTCGCCTTCCTCTCTCAGTTTTTCCATCCTTCCTTTTTGCCTCAGTTAAACAACGGTGTCGTATGTAAACAGAGTTCCATTTTGTAGAAATATTTATAGTAGGTGCCATCAGTGGTATCAGGAAATGCTAAGTTTCCATGATCACCTATGTGGGTACCTAGGATCTAACCTCAGGTCCTCATGCTCCTGTGCTAGCTGTTAACCCACAGAGCTGTCTCCCCAGTTCTGCTGGGGAGTACCTTTTCCCTTAGCTCTTGTCCTGGGACACCCAGTGAGAAGCAGTGTAGGAAGACAGACAGATGGAGGTGAAAGAGGCACGTAGAGCTTAAGACTGATCTGCACAAAGTGTGGCCAGTTCTGAGCTGTAGTCTTGTTTATGTGATTAATGGCACATGTGGACAGTCAGGATTCTGTTGTCTTTCCTCTGGCAAAAAGAAGAATAGAAAAGAAATTTGTTCAGAGGATTTGTTCACATTGTGAGTTGGGCTCCTTATTTTTCACTACTCTTTCTGTTTTATTTTTATTTTTGGAACAGTGTCTAATGTATTCCAGGTTATCTGGCCTCTAACTTCCTAAGCAAGCAGGTTGGCCTTGAACTCCTGATCCCTTTTACTTTATCTCTCAGGGACTGGGATGAAAGGCCATGCTCCACCTTGGCTGGCTCAGTCATTGCTTGTGAAAGTAGTTCTTCCTTCTCTCCTTGGAGTGCCTGAGGGGCCAATGAGACTCAGAGTACCTTCTCTTGAAAATGCCTGTCAGGAAGCTCTAGGGCTGTGATGATACTTCTACCCGACTGTGGACCTGGAAACCTATCTTGTCTCACTCACCTTAAAAAGTTCGTTTCTATTTGTTTGTGTGTGCACACTGATGTGGGTATACCATGGACTCATGTGGACGTCAGAGGACAACTCACTGGCATCTGTTCTCTCCTTTTGGGGTCTGCAGAGCCAATCACATTTCCAGTACCAGTGATAAGTGTCTTTATTCATTTAGACATCTTTGCCTGCCCTTCATTCATTTTTTTAAACTGGAACAGCTTCAACTGATATCGAAACCCAACACTTTGTTTTCCTCCTGTGCCGTTCACCCTGCTCCTGATGGTAAAGACACTGTCCTGAAAACATAGAAACAAGCAAAGTAGGATGAAAAAGGGTCCTGAAATTCTTGATATATTTCTAAAAATCTAGCCAGACATAGTGGTAAACATGTAATTCCCGTTTTTTTTTCACTGGAATTCTGTAATTTCCCTATTCCAGGAAGATGAGGCAGGCTGATGGCAAGTTTGAAGCCACCTCTGCTGAGTAGGAAGGACCTGTCTCAACCAACAATAGAAATCACGGTCTGGGTAATTTTTCAGATAGTTGATGAGGTGAGGAGTGCAGTCGATGCAGCACGCTTGAGGATGTGACTGGCGTCCCCACAGAGCGAACGGCAAAGTGTGAGGATGGAATCGGAGCAGTGCAAGGAACTGAAGTAGCCGTGCTTAGAACTCTCTGGGAGGATCAGTGAGCAGCTCACATACACCAGCGTTTCCCTGGAGTTTGGTTTTTCATATGATATCATCGCCTGGAAGAATACAAATGGAATAGCTGTTTATTTTGAGTATTTGATATGGTCTCTAAAAACAGGATCTTATAATGAGAAACAAAACTACTTGGTAAATAAAAGCTGAATTTCTTTAATACTGTTAAAAGTTAATAATCACTTTTCAGATTCAAGATTCAGGACTTGCTATCATTGAAGACTAAAATTAATTCATTTAGTCATAATAAACAGGACTAATAAATTGTATGGCACTATATCCCCAGCTTTATAAGTTTTGGAATTAAGTACATTTTTAGCCACACTTATGAAATTATAGTCAGTTATTGGATACCAAGGTGTAGTTGATTTCTTACTGATAATACAGTCATAAGAATCTATGATTTTATATTTAATGTTAATTATTCATATGCTAATAAGATCAGTTATGTCATATAAGCTAAGCCACTGAAGGGCATCTCATTTTCAAAGTAAGAAAGAGTACTTTGAATTGTGTAATAATTCCAGCTTTGCTCTTATTATCCTCATTTGTCTTTGAAACAAGTTGTCTGTACATTTACAAAATCTCACTCATGTGCCAAATAAATGAGATAAAATTAAATCTACCTAGGGATTTAGGCATTGCTTAGGAATTTATTTTACTTTTAAACCCGAATCTTCAAAAAATTCCAATGATTTTTATTTTGTTTGAGAAATACTTTGTAGAACAATAAATTTAGTGATTTTGAATGCAAAATATTTAGAGGAGTTGGAGAGTGGGAAATTTATTGACTTTGTATATATGCCTTAGAAAATGTTTGAATGGTTTGATTAGAAGGGAACCATTATGTTTACCAGTTTTGGAAAACACAGATTGTTGAAATATAACAATCCAGGTTGTGAAGATCCTAAATAATTCATGGAAGAGATCAGAGTGAAGCTCCCACAATTTGTTCTAGTCTTATTTGGATATAATGTCTGTGTGTGAGTCAGCAAACGAGTTTATAAATATTCATCTGTTTTATCAGAGACAATAGCTGAGAATTTCTGAACAGCAGTGGACCACATGATTCAGCCCCAGGTTGCCTGGACCTCTCTATCTACTCTTCCAACTTCATTTCCATGTGAGACACCAGCAGTTTAGGGACGCTTATGTTAGCTGCTTGCAGACAAAATTGTCTTTCTTTGTATTGGAATTTGGAAAAGCCATTACCTGATTATCTGTAAAATGTCAGGCTAGATTCTCATAAAAACTCAGGGCAAATGGAAAGATGTGCAGCATTTAAGGCGAAAAGCCACATTCCTTCTCCTACTTCTCAACAAAAGGTAGGACCTGAAATCCATGTTATAAAGCCAAATGAATAAGTGTGTGTGGAAAGGCCAGGTGTTTCTGGAGGGCCAGGAAAAACCTTTCTGCTCCCTCTGAAATGTAGGAATAAATTTCCAAAGTCACTTTTACAAACATAGTCAGTCATATCTGTGTAAACAGAGTTCCACATTGTAAGAAAGATCTGTTTAAAGTTGAATAAATAATCCATCATGATGTTCCTGACATAACAATATATTTACAAACCCCTGAGCTACTAAGATAATAAAATCAGTTGCCCTAAAAAATACAAGAATATTTGACTTTGAACAGTCTACTGTTTGTCACTAGAGTTCATGGACTTGGCTGCTCTGAACTTCTCCTTCATTAGCAAAGTTCTTTTTTTTTTTTTTGTACATTTTCTGTATATGATGTGAAAGCATTTATTTGTATATTAATTCATCCATTCATTCAGCTGTTACCTATTCAAGATAAACAATATTTAGAGCATTGTATTATGGGATCCCTAAGATATTCTCTGGTGAGTACCCCATCTGAACAATGAGTAATATACAATTGTGGAGTGTAATAAAGCTACTTTGTAAATGATTGAGATGAGTTTTTACACTGGTAAGTGACCATTTAATATATATACATATATATATATGTATATATATATAGTAATGTCCTCATTATTAGTATATTATATTTAATACTACAGTGAATAGATTTCAGATGAAGATAAGAGATTTTGCCATACAAACATTTCATTCTAAAATATTTACAGAATTAATAAAATATACAAATGTATATGAGAGAGAGAGATTGAAATTTCTATGTATGTACAGGCATTTGTTACAAGACAAATAAAACCTTCTAATATGGCTGGCATGGCTGTGACACCTTTTATTCCAGGACTTGAGAGGAGAAGGCAGAGGCAGGCTGATCTCCATGAGTTCTAGGTTAACCTAGTCTACATAGAGAGTCCCAAGCCAGTTAGGGCTGCTCAACAAGCTCTGTCTCCAAATCAAAATGAACAACAGACACACATACACACACAGATGTGTACACACACACACACACACACACACACACACACACACACACAGATGTGTACATACACACAGATGTGTACACACACACAGATGTATACACACACACAGAGATGTGTACACACACACACACATACTCACACACAGACATCACACCACATCGCACATGCCATGCATGCATGTGTGCAAATTCCAAAAATAAATAAATAAATTCAGAATCTCCCAAAGCTATGTTTGTTTGCAAACCTATTGCACACAGAACTTGATTTCAGATAGTTTAGCTAATTGCCAATTTTCTTCTTCAGTAATGGCCTATGATTTTATACTAATTCTAATTTTGATATAATTTCCTGTACTTCCAGATGCTTTCACATGGCCATATCAAATGGCAAATCAGGCTTTCTCCTGGGACTATATGTGAAAGATTAAGATGAAATAAGAAAGTTAGGAAATTAGTAAGGATTTAGGGTTAGACACTGGAGATGTCTGATCACAAACTCAAGTATTCACACATTTTGATTGGATATTCAAGCTTGCTTAAATTAAACATTTGCCAGGAAAAATATTGGGGAATATTACACACTGCACTTCCGAATTTACAGCCTCCTCTGACTACAAGCAACCTGTCTGCCAGCTCTGACATGTTGCAAACAGATGCTCTAAGACTTTGAAACCCTTTTCATGTATGGGGGAAGACTCTTTGAAGGCTCCTAATGGTTATTTTTCTAAAAATGGTTCATTTAAGACCTTAATTGGGTACATGAAACTATTTTTCTGTCATCAATCCTAGGCTGTGCACATGTGCAGATTCTTTTGTTTTAGACATGACATGATTTTAGGAGTCATGGAAATGAGAAGCCTTGGTTCTTTACAACATACATTTGACTGGATCAATGGAGCTTAGCCATGGTGAGCGGGAGCCCAGAAAGAGGTTGGTCCACTGGGCTGCTGGCGCTGCCTGACCAAGGCAAAGGGCCTGGTGGTGAAAGCAAGCAAAGCATCCTTCCTCAAGGGAGATCAGTGCAGGCCAGTGAGGGAAAATCTGCTGGTCTGTCATTGTGTACTCACCCTTTTCTCTGGGTACTAGTTAAGCTCCTTCGGTCATCAGCAGTATGAGTTCTGAACATGTTTTCTCATTTGAGGTTATAGAAAAAAATAGAATGTCCCAACTAGAATTCTTTAAAAATTTTGCTGTAGGAGAGTGTTTCACCCTGTGTTTGAAAACAAAACAAAACAAAAATACATGCAAGTTTAGAAATGTTTTTGGGATTTTTACCAGCATTAGGACCTTGAGGTCTTAAGCCAGGTTGGATGTGTGTGTGTGTGTGTGTGTGTGTGTGTGTGTGTGTGTGTGTGTGTAGATGGGGAGGGAATCATAGGAGGAAAAAATAATTGAACAGAATTGCTGACCTGAGCTGTCATACCTGGATGTCAGTTTCTCTGTTGAAGAAGGATCTCAGGATACAGATGGAAAGACGCTGGAACTTAGGACAGTAGACTGGCCATAAAGTCACTCTGGGTGACTCGGTGCTGGCTTATATCCTCTCTGTTGGGAATGGAGGTCCATGACTATGCTGCTGTCTTGGCAGAGGCTGTGGCGTGAAGCATCAACCAGTTGTCCACTCTGGAGCTTCTTGTGTAGGTTCTCTCCAGCTGACTCGGTCTCCTGCCAGCCCATTAGAGGCCCAGATATTTTATATCACTTTATTTGCATCATATAATCAACACTCATTAAGTCATTCAAGATTGTAGTTCACATTTTCAAAATGTTTAAGCAGAAGAGGAATAGTTACAAAGGTCTGAGATGGGGGAAGAAGAAAATCCCAGAGAAAGATTGCCTGTTTGCATCTGTTGTGGTCCTTAGCCAACTCATAAGTATGTAATTTTCTGTTAATTATTAGTTTAATTATGATGTTTTACAAAGGTTACATCTTAATTTTCCTGTGGGTGAAATAATTCACAAAGAATAACCCCAGGAAAAGAAAATCTGGTTTTCTATGCTGGCTTTGCAAGTAATAAGCAGTGACCCTTCTCCAGCTCCTTAATCTCACTCCATCTTGGTATCCCATCTATAAAAGCGTGGAGATAATATCTGCCAACCTAATTAGGAGTAGTAAGGATCAAGTGAAATCATGTCAGAGAAAGTGCTTTATAAACTGCCAGGCACTGTACAAATACAAATGATGGATGCTGGCAGAGAAACCCAAGATTATGTTGGAGGCTTAAAAGGCTTACAATAAATGCTTCCACTTCTCCAAAACCTTGTCTGATCACACTAAACCAAAGTGTCTTTATTAGACCCCAATTTCTCCAATCCTGATCCGAGCATGAACTTGAAACACCATGAATTCTCTAGTGCCTAGGAAGTGTTTAGTGGCACTGTGGAACCCTGTGACAGATTATAGTCAAATTATTCACGTTCAGTTTGGTGTTTTTAAAAGACTAATTGTTCACTTGGGTATAATTTTACCTTTACATATTCTTTTGATGTAGTGATAGTTCCCCTGGGGCAGTGTCAGAGCTTCAAACTCAACACCCCTAGAAAGAGAGAACCTTGATTGAGAAATTGCCTCCGTGTGATTGGTCTGCGGACATGTCTGTGAGGCAGCGTCTTGTACCACTGTGGGTGGTAACATACCTAGGCTGGTGGATGTGGGCTGCCTGTGGAAAGCCAGGAAGCATGGTCACCCTATGATCTCTTCTTCAGTTCCCAGCCTGTGTGTTCCCAGCTTGATCTCCTGTCTTGTCCTCCCTTAGACTGGTATGCAGAAGTGTAAGCTCCCAAGTCCCCTGTCAGTCAGGGTACTTTTGCTCAGTGTTTTCTCATAGCAATAGAAACCTAAACCAGGGCAGGCGGAAATCTTATCTTTTTGTTTTTGGTTCTCCAGTGATTAGCCCAGATTAGCTGAATGCCTAGAGCTTTACTATGAACCTGTAGGGTAAGTGACAGCAGCAATTTTCTTTCATTCAAATGAAGGGTTTCTGTGTTGCTTCCCTAACATAAAATTAGAATAGTGCCTCCATGTCCTCCCTTTCACTTCCAAATCACACTCCTTAGGTGAGAAATAAGTACATCCTCTGTCTCCATGAATCACATGGCTTTCTTTCCCTCAGTACTGTGGATCTTAGGAAGAGCATATTGATATTGTAATAATGTTTGCTTTCAACATTAACAATTTTCTGGTGACCCTTCTGTTTGTCTTATTGACTTTATAGTTTGCTTTGCAAAGTATTTGCTTCAGAACATTGTTTTAGAATAGTACTGCAGAGACATATAGTGCATAAATATCTAACCACACAACACCCCACCATGCCTAATTGTCACTGGGTCAGCTAAAAAACATTTTCAATTTTTGATTTTATTTTAGATTGGGGAAGATGAGAATTATTAAGATCATCAATAAGAGACTCACTACTTTTTCTATAAATCTACAATTTGCTAGTGTTAGGAAAATTCACTGTGCTGTGCTACAGATCTCGAGAAGATATTCACTACAAAAAACTAAAACTCTAACCACTGAACAGTCCCTCCCCTCTCTACTCTTTAGATCTAGGTGGCTACTATCTGCATTTTTTGTTTCTCTGATTCTGACTTCTTTGGGTACTTCCTAAAGAAATATTTTGAGAAACAAACAAAATAAAGCCAAACCCACATACTGGTAGGTCAGTTCTGCTTTCTGTTTCTACTTACATCTATCAGTGTCAAAGTGAGCATTTGGATTATTTAATTGCCAGGCGATATACAACAAAACCAGGTTCAGTATTTTATTTTTAAATTAGTGTCAATAACTTTGGCAAAGAGAAAACAGTAAAATCATGAGAAGCAAATAAGAGCATTTTATATAAACTGTAAATCAGTAGCAACTTTCCAAATCAAAAGAGATAGAGGTAAAGAAGGAAGAAATCACATGTATATATTCATATATACTATATATATGGATGTACAGAGAGAGAGAGAGAGAGAGAGAGAGAGAGAGAGAGAGAGAGAGAGAGAGAGAGAAGCCATCTGTTATTAAGGACTTACTTTAATTTTGCAATGCTCCCTCAAGTCTGAGTTAGAGAAACCATGTTTTCACATGTGGGATATTTCTCTAGAAGATCAGTGGTTTCCATATCGAATGTGCATTAGAGTCATCTAGAGGCTTCTGGACACACCTGCTGAATCAAGCCACCAAGATTCTTAGTTCAGTAGGTTTGGGGAAAGACCTGAGAACCTGAGGTTTTAATTATGTTTCTAGCTCCATGCTGGAGCTTGGAATTTGGGATTACAACACACAAGAGCTATTAGTTTTAGGAAATCATTCCTGAGATATCATGTAAGGCAGACAGAAACAGTTGGTCAAGATATGGTAATCAAGACTGCAATGCTATAAACCAGTTATGGTCATTTGTATATGAATGATTTCTTCATGTCTTGCCAAAAAAATAACTTCTTTAGCATCATTTTCAATATTTCTCACATTGACTTGATTGCAGAGCTGTCTTTTCAACCACCATCTCTTCCTTTTTCAGAAATACTCATTTTGACCATAATTTGAAAATTTTTTCTTAGGAATTTGAAATCAGGAAAACAACAGGATTCTAGGATCACAGCAGGGGCTAGAGGCTGTGAATGCCCTGATGGAGGAGAGCTCTGGGCAGCTATCACTCTTCTTTGTCTTCAGTATCCGCAGAATCCAGGGCTGCCCATAAATGTTGGCAGGAATGAATATACAGGATGTGTGAAGAAAGCTCTGTGTGTACGTGCTCTCATAATTGAAAGTGCAGGAAATATTGTTAAAGCTTTGTTTACTTTAATTCCAAGATTTGCTTTGAGATTTGTCTCTGAAACTTTCTTGTTTGGCTTTTCAGTGTGACAGGTGTAAATTCCACAGCTATGTGTGCTCACATATTAGCTGAAGATAGGGATGCTGTAGTGTATACCTAGCCTGATACAAGCTTTGACAGGTGATATGCTTCTTGCTTCTTCACAAAAAGCAGCAGGTGGTCTGCACCAGGGCAGTGCTAGAACACATCAATCTGCACCCCAGGCTTCCCGAAGGCGTCTTTTTACCCCTGTGTGTGAAGTTAGTTTTCTGCCTATGTCATCCTCCTCCTAGAACCCTTAGGGCCATGTGGAAAAGGATCAGAACAAAACTTTCTTTGTTCTGTGAAGAAAGGCTGCATCAGACGCCAATAACAAGACTCGACTTCTATTAATTTCCTAAATAAATACAGGGTTGAAAACATCAGTTTTGTAGACGTCCAGAGAACTTCCTTCTGTGGATTTTTACAGCTTTTTATCCAAGTGAAGTAAAAAACAAATGTAAATAGCCAACAGAGGTCCGAGATTTTTGTAGAAAAAAATGAGCAAAATAAATGTGATGGATACCATCACACGCAATTCATCTCTTCCTTCACTTTTTCCTAATTTTCACATTCTATATAGCACATTTACCTTTACATGTGAGGTACATATCTGCAAAGACAGCAGGCCTAAAGCAAGTGTTTGCTGAAGGATGGCATTTTGCTGTTGTGAATACCTAATGCCATGTAGCTTCTTTACTACTGCAAAATCAACCAGGCTGGAAACAGCAGTACCTGGAAAGGGGTTCTTACCACCAACACCCAGGCAAATTCTTTAAGGCAGATGGCATTACCTTCATTTTAAAGTATAAGATCATCCAGAAAGGTCAGGGTCATACCCCCACTAAGCGGTGAGAACAGACTTTGAATAAGGATTTGGCTTTCAATACCTTCTACCTTACAATTACTTCATATTGTGCTGAAGGAGGCCAGGATATCAAAGCCTGGAATGATGCTTATCTGGAGAACAGATTAAAAATTTGGAAGGAGAATAAATGCTCTGCTCCCATCAAAAGGATCCATTAAAGTATATAAAGAATAAACTAAAATCACTAGCTTTAATAGTGCAGTGTTAAATGAATATCAATGTATTAATTCCTGAGGTAATTCTCTCAAGAGAACTTTGAGTGAATAAAGCTCCAGTCTGCACCTATTTTGAATCCACTGAATTGGAAAAATTTAATATTCCACATGTAGACAAAAAAGATGAACATTTTATTACATTTATTCTGAGTTTATTTCTTGACAGTAATGGAAATATAGAAAGATGAAGTATACAGAGCCTATTTATCTTCATATTTTAATATTGTGCATTTGAATTTAGCTAATCTCAATAAAATAGAATTAATAAAAAAACATATTTATAGGTACAAACTCATTTTTTAACTGAACGTTTTCTAAGATAACCTTTGAACATAAAAATAGAAGGTATGATATTTAATGGAATCCATGTGCAGTGAAATAAAGATTTGTATGTTGTATTTCATAGAGTAGTCTGAATTTAGATTTTTGTGAAGTCAAAGTTGAAACAACCAGGAGACAAAGTTGGCACAAAGTCCCTCCCTAATGAGAACCTATTTGCACTTGATAACCGATCAGGGAGGGAACTCAGTGTTCAGCAGTGGAGTGGCGGGCAGCTGGCTGTCCAAGTTAGACTCCAGGACTTTTATTGTTGCCCCCCCCCCTTCTTTTGTAAAGAGAGAAAAATATATGAATTTGGTGAGTAGAGAGGGAGTGGAGGATCTGGGAACAGTTAGAGGACTGGAAAGAATATGATAAATTATATGTATAAAAGTCTCAATGAATGTATAAGAAAGTGAAATAATCAAACCAGAAATGTATGTACCAGAGAAAAGATTTTCTACCTCCCCAAGACAAATGGAAGGACCCAGTGAATCGGTTCTCATGGTGAGAGGGCTCCACATGAAGTACAATTGTTTCAAGGGGAAATTTTCTAATTAAACACATGCATCTTTTACTTAGATTCTGGTGCCACTGGGAATACTGATATCTTTGAAAAGGGTGGCCAAATAGTCTATGAGAAATTCCTCTGGTTGGGTCTGATTCTTCCAGCTTCCTAATTTAGCTGATCTAATGAGTTAGGGTGAAAGAAACCAATAAGCTTCTTGTCAACCCTTTTTCTTGACTCTTTCCTTAAATACAAGAAAAGGCCAAATATGAGAATTACTTTTTGTTAAAAAGAGGAATGTTTGAATTATAAATTTATATTTGACCTGTTAAAAGATTCAAATACTTTCCATAAAAAAGTCACTGCATACTTCCTCCCTCTCCTGTGCATTTCCTCCACACAGTTATTCAAGTTGAACTCCCTTGGTAACAAACCCCAAATTTTTACCCGGTATAGTTATTTTAATATGTTTTAACTAGAAAAATTGTCACTCCTGCCTGGCTACAGTCCACTATGATATGAGAAAGTGGTGTTACGCACACTCACTTACCACTAAGCCATGTCAACCACCTTGAGAGGGGAAGGGGAGGTTTTGAGAATGAAGGAAACAAAATTATTAAGTAAAGAAAGGTTATATAGGAAGGCCTCAATTTTTTCAATATGTGATGGGTTTTTGAGTGTGGTGCCTATCGTCTACTCTTAACAATTTCTCAGGTAGTTAGATAAATAAAAGCATTGCTTCAAACCAATGGAGAGCGACAGCTGGTCTAAATCAGTAGAAAAGCCCTCCAATGATCATGCTTATTTATGGAATGGTGGGAGTTTAATCTTTGCAAGAAAACACTAAAAGCCTAACTGGGGGAATCCAGTTTAGTGTCTGAGAAGTCACACATGTAGTCTTGTTGAGTTCCATGTGCTAACAGAACTGAAATCTGTCCAGTGGCAATGCAGAGCTTCAGGGGACATTTAACTTGATAGTTGGAGTTTAATGCATGCTTTTGTGCATTTGGATAAACATGCATGCTTTATTGCATTTATTCTCCTCCTGATTTTTGCATCTATTTGATTAATATTTCATTGGTATCCCTAAAGCTCATAAACAAACTGAAGCAAATGCACTCCTCAGCAGAGAGTTTTCCTTTTGGAAAACTTACATGTAGCTGATCTAAGAAATGGTCAATTATGGATTAGCAACTATACATTAAAGCTTATATTCTCTGAGGGCAAAAAGTATTTTTTAAGATATTGAATGTTGTTAGCTTATTTTGCTAGGTTTTTTTTTGGGGGGAGGGGAGGTACAATTGTAATAATCAAGTTTAGCTCATTGCAAATAGCAGATTAAAACATACATGTTCCTGCTTTTTAGAGTGAGTCTGATTTTGTGTTTAAAAGGCTGTGCTTATACAGTAGAAGCAAACAGCAGAGTGAGTGAGTTGGAAAACCAGAGGAAAGTCCTCCAGGGCATAGGAGCAGTGCAGTTAGCAATAATTTTAATTGGACACCCAAACTGAGTCAGCCTCCAATCATGTGTGTGTCTTACAAATAGGGTTGATTATGTCCTTTATGTCCTTTCAGAGGCTTATGAAGATTTATACCAGTAGTTAGTTGCTTTGTCTGAGCTATAGAGAATATGTAATAGTTTTTATGAGGATTAATGATCAGAAATGTCTCTAGGATGAAGTTCTCCAGGATGTACACTGTAGTATTTTGATATTCTCCATATCTGCTTGTAGTATTATGTCAGTAATAAGAGGCAAACTGTGATATGAGACTTTGGTTTTATATGTAGCCATCAGATACTTTTAGAGAGAATATTGTGTAGCAGATTTCTAACCCTGGATGTTTCTTGGAGCCATGGATTAAACAAATAAATCATGCAACTATTTTGGGCTATAAAAAGCAGTTCATTCCATTCAGGGAACAAATACAGAGTGTACCTACTATGTGCTGAGTGCTGGAGGTAAATTATTGAGTGAAAAGGCGCATATTGGACTCTGGGCTTGGAGGAAAAGGTGAAATAATAGAAGCTATACTTGGCTGGAGGAACAATTCAGTAGGTCTGGGAAATGATCAAGGCTTTCTTGAGAAAACTGAATGGAAGATCCAGGTTGGAGATGAGGGGGACTTAAGGAGCACATGGAATTGGGCTGTGGGGTGGTCTTTGGCAGAATGGAGTAAAATTCTTTTAAGAAAATGAAAGGAAGCTTTAGAGATTAAAGTATAGAAAGGACCAGGGAAGGGTTTATGACCAGCCCAGGATATCTGCCCCAAGTGTTTTATCATTATTACTGAAGTAATGCATGGAAAAAATTTGGAAGAACTAAAAATACTGATAGGGAAATAAACGTCACAGATTCTCTGATTACCTTCAGCTTCTTCATTTCAACATTTTGCAATTAATGCTATTTTTTATTCATGTGTGGATAAATATGCAAACAGATACTCTAGCTGTGCAAAGGAGTCAATATTCTTACTGTCACACTCTGTTAGTGATATTTGGGGTAGAAAATGATTCATCAGCTAAAGAATGATATTTTTGAGCATGGTGGCTCTGTTGACACTGTCAATCATAGTTCAGCTAAGTTAACAGAAGTCATACTTGTTTTCAGAAAATTAATTTATACTTCCCTTCCTGTCCCAAAATGAGAAGTCATTTTTCATCACCTCACCTCTCTCTCTCTCTCTCTCTCTCTCTCTCTCTCTCTCTCTCTGTGAGTGCATGTGTCTGTGTTTTATGGGAGATAGATAAAAGTAACAATAATGACAGTGTCTAAAGAATGACAAAATTAGCAAAACTCGGGTGATCTTTGATGGTAGAATCAAACTGGAAAAATTGACAGGGATAAGAGTTTTGCTTTCGAGAATATTTAAAGTAATCGTCAGAGTTCATGTAGTTCTTACTTGGCAGTTGCCGGTAGACATGTGCACTGCATAAAATCAAACTTACTAAGAAATTTAGACGGAGTTATTTTGGAGGGAGGTCTATTTATAGATATCAGAAGTCGAAAACAGGTACGACAAGGACAAATTAATAGGGAACGTGTCCACAGAGCTCCACTGTGTGAGGAGTCAGGCCGCATCCTAAAACCCACACCCAGAGGACCAGGTCTGCAGAGGCACTCACAGCTTAGAGAGAGCTGGACAGGTCCCCAGGCCGTACAAACACCAGGACACCCCTGCCCTTGAGAGCCTGCTGCTCAGATGCCAGTGCTCTCAAAGTCATCTCGTGTCAATGATGTTTCTTCCTGTCGTACCATAGAAGGCTATGTCAGCCTGTGAACTAAATGCTCTTCTAGATTTTGCATTTTGAGAACGCATTTTAAAGAAAAGATTGTCATCCTATGCAACTTCCTGTGGAGTATTGTGGCTGTTATCTCTCTGTAAAGAAGAGTAAAGAGACCAGGAACCCTTTGTCCTTTCCTCTGGCCCAATGAGATAGGTGGAATTGAACTGAGCTGTGGTCATTCACAGCCTTCCTCACTTCCTTCTCCCTTTCTTCTCGCCCTCCCTCTCCCCTTTCACCCTTCTTCCCACACCCTCCCTTCTTCCTCTTTTCTACTTTCCTCTTAGCCCCTGCCTCTCACTCCATCCCTCTTTTTCTCCTCTTGATGCTCCTTGTGATTAGTAACATAAAAGATCCTAGCCAGAGATTTAAGTACAGCTGAATAATAATGTGTAGATAATTGTCACATGATAAGAAGCTAAAAGGAATCTATAAGAATTTTGGCCCAAATGAGCAGACACTGAAATGACTTTGTCCCTCAGGAGGGAAGGCTAGTTTCCAGAGAAGTGTCACTTGGTCTGTCCAGGCCCAGAAGATTCCCACGCAGTGTTCATCACACTCATGTGTTTCCATGCATGTTTTCTTTTCATCTCATAGAATGTTATCAACACTCAGACATATTCAAAAGATATCAGGGAGGAGATGCACAGTTGAGTAATAATTAGGAATGTGACACATATTGCATTTGTAAGACACATCAAACTATTTTCAGATATTAGGGGTATAATCAAGTCTGCAACACATTTTGCTGATGATATCTCCTTTAACTTTCAAGCACATATGTATTACAGGGGAAATGGTATCCATATGTTTGATTCATTTGTGCAATTCATTAAAAAAATGTATTTAAGAAAAACTATTTAAAAACACTTGAAGTTTCATCTTAAAGATAACTTGTCTTGTCAAAAAAAACTACACTTTGATAAAAAAAAGTTAAATTTTATGAATTGAAAAAAATGTTTTGAAGTATCCTTACATGGTGTAATGGCTGACCCTAGCTTATTAATCAATATATTACCTCATAATTATCATTTTTGTCCCAAATGTATAAACAGGGTTTCAGCATCAGATGTATAAACTGAGGACATGACTGCTCCAAGGCATGGTTGAGGGGAAGGTTTTTATTGTAGATACAGGGAAAGAACAGCCAGAGGCATCGGGAAGGATCCAGAGCCCAGAGAGAAAGAAGTAGATTGAACATGGACAGCATACTGGAAGTGGCCATGAGAAGAGAGAGAGAGGGAGAGCAAGAGAGGAGGAGAAGAGAAAGAGAGGGTCAAGAGAGGTGGGGCAGGGAAGGAAGACAAAAGAGAGAGACCAGAGAGTGAATTGCCAATAAGGTTATATGGGAAAGAGAAGCTGGGAGAAGTGTAGGGCAGGGGTGGAGAGAGAAGAGTAGAGAAGAGCCACAGGTGATCCGGGAAGCCAGGCATGTGCTTTGGAGTGAGGATGGACACCACGGATAGCCGGTTTCCATTCTGACAATGGTGACAATGGAAAAGGGTGCCAGAATTTGGGGGAGTGGAGTTCCCCTTGTACCCGACATCAAGAATGTACCGTTTTGTTACCATCCACTCTAAGGAAATCAAGTTCCTGTTTTTTGTTTGTTTGTTTTCTCATAACTTAAATTTGATCAAATACCCCACAAAAAGACGCTTTAGTGTTAATAAATGGATGTGATATCATCAGCTTAGTTTTGCCAATAAGGAATTTCTTGATCGATTGCAATTTGTTGAACTATTTTCAAGTTTCATCAGTTTGATTTTAAATAGAACTTGCAAATGTCCCACTTAATAAAATGTATTTGCAGATCATCCTTAGGAGCTGTTGAGTTCCAGAGCTTCTTATAGTTCAGTCTTCTGAAACTGCAAAGTAATTCTTCTCCAATTAAAATAATTTAAACAGATAATTAGCAGAAATCTATCCACAATAAGACAATCAAAACCATTTGGGCTTGATCATACCAAAAAAAAAAAAAAAAAAAAAAAAAGAACACTTTCAAAATGTGTATCCTATCTCTTAATTTCAAGTATGGATATTTTTATGCCTGCAGTAATGTGATCAAATAAATTATCAGCAGTACTCCAGTGCTCTGTATCAACTGTAATTGAACACATCTGTCCAGAAGAGTAGTGAATAATGAATTGCAGTAATCAATCCAGATAAAAGAGATTTAATTAACATTAACATCTCCTCCAGGTCTTTAGAAAACTTTCTTTTTTGTTTTGTTAATCAGGAATCTAATCTGTGGATTCTGTGAAGATGATGAAAGAGTATTTCCAAGACAGATTTTGTTAAAGGTGTTTGAAATATTAGTGTGGGGATGGCTGGAAACCTCTCTCTGTTTTTCCTAAAAAGATATATTATTAAAAATTGGTAATGGTCTTCTATGACACTGTCTGGGTGTCACATCACACAGCCACTTTGGAGGGAATAAAGGTATTTTGCTGCATTTCATTCAATATGTACTTGGAGAAAGCAGATCTGTGGATGACCATCACAAAATCCTCAGTGTTTCAAAGAACAATTTTAGAATAAGTTTTCAGACACAGAAGCTTTTCAGATGTAGCACACTCAGGATACTGATAGAACTACTTGTGTTCTCTACAAAGTGATCAGTCACCAGATACACACACAGGAATATAATCATCATATAATCACCTTGCATGCTCCACAGACTAGTTTCATTGGTCAAATAAGCACCTGAAGGGTTAGGTAGATAAGGACATGAAATGAGAGTCTGTCTCTGGCCTATAGACTATGCTGGGATTTCTTGCTTTGGTTTAAAATGGGAAGTAGAGGCCAAGATCCAGGGTGATGATATGTGAGGTTTTTAATGATATGCTGACCCCACTATAAGCACCAAGTTTAAACTTCAGTGTAAGCAATAACAATCAACTTATCATGGCTTATCACCAGGTAATTGTATTTTAGAATGGTAGGAGACAGGGGAGTAACCCTGGAGTCAGACTATACAAGACCTAGTCTGTACCAAGTCATTTAATCTCTCTCCACTTCAGTGTTCTCATTTGTAAAATGCAGATTTTAATAACTGTGCCAGGGTGAAAAAACAATTTAAAATGTGAAATTTCATTTATTGTCGTAACAGAAGTGTAAGAAGGATATCATTAAACTGTTAATTATATAATATCCTAAAAGACAATCGTAAAGTGAAAAAGAAAATATATTTAACAGTACTAAAACACTGTTTAGATACTAACATAAAATTATATTAAATACTACTTTAACCATTCTTAATATTTTATTGGACCGTGGCCAAAAGGACTATTAAGTAAGGTAGTGAATGCTTTTGAAGAGGAAGGCGATGCAGCATAGAAAAATGTGTCTACTGCATGCGTGTTTATATGTCCTAGATCAGAATACATCCATATGCCTACTTGTAGACGAAGACATAAATATATACGGGCAAACATATCCCATGTTGATGTGACTTATACAAAGAATCCAGCCTTTCAACTTACATGGTCAAATGCCACCAGCATACCCAGGCAGATTGTATTTGACTTTGAGCCATCTCATTTTTGACTGAATTACAATCTGTACATAAGGCTTTGTTTATGTGTGTAACTCTTACTTTCAGAGTCAAAAGGTGAGTCACAAAGTTTGCAAATAAACACTGGAAGCTCCTTTTACATTTTCTGATCCTATTTTTTGTTTGTTTGTTTGTTTTCTGAATTCAAGGCTGATATTTCATAGCAAAACAATAGTCCCTGATTTGGCAACTAATGTTGTAAGCCACATAGACTCAAGAGGAGACATTTTTCTGTTAGTGGAGCATCAGTTCAACATGTAGTTATCAAAAAACGGAATGATCCAGAATTTCTTGTTAGTATGTGGAATTACTCATTTTTTTGTTTCATGGTGTTGGGTCTAGGCTGGAAATAAAGCATGGAAGTTAGTTTAATGAGACTCTTCATAATCATTTAAGACCAATTGCTGGCTTGCTAGGGTTCAGGTGCAAATTTGTCAAGTCATTTAAATGCTTGCCCAATCCCCAGTGTTTACTTATGACTTTTTTTTTTTTAACCATGAAAATGAAAATTGCGGGTGATGTCTGCTGGGTGGGTTGAAATCAGATAAAAATAACACAAATGAGCCAGAGGATGGGGGAGATGAGACTGTTGACTAGGCACAGAAATGAAGAAATGCAGTCACAATATGGAATATGTGGGGGATGTGAGGTTGTGGGGGTGGCTTGGGAAAGAGGGCTGGGGGGTGGGAGAAGGGAGGAGGGAGGAGGGGGGTTTGAGGATAGTATGTGGAGTGAGTAGAAAATTTCTTAATAAAGAAAAATGAAAAAAAAACAATATGGAATATGTAATGATCTTTTTAGTTTGGAGTGAAAAAAATGGAAACAATAAATTTAGTTGATAGATTGGTTCATTTTATGGTGATTGACATCTCAGTGATGCACTTTCCACATTAGGAAATTTTACACAAATAATCATTTCCAAAGCCACATAAATTGATAGCCTCCTTCTCTCACTCAATATCAGAGTTATCACCACCCAGTCTGACTAAATGCATTTCTCACCACACTTCTGTGCATGGAAACACATTGCCCACTGCTGTGAAAATCAGTGTAACTTTGAGTCATTTGTTCCAACCT
The DNA here is from genome assembly GCF_004664715.2 of Peromyscus leucopus. Lineage (NCBI taxonomy): Eukaryota > Metazoa > Chordata > Mammalia > Rodentia > Cricetidae > Peromyscus > Peromyscus leucopus. The sequence goes on along the minus strand of NC_051070.1, from coordinate 7,719,627 downwards.
TCAGGGACCCATACTGATCTCATGATGGCTTTATCTTCTACATGATGTGTTCTTAGTGTTGGAGCCTAGCTATGAAAATTCAGCTTACTTTGGTAAATAAAATGTTTTAAAAGTATGAAAATGTTTGTATAAAATAGTTATTTAAAATATATTTAATATTGTGATGAACATCTCATAATAGTGATTTTAAAGTTTTGTGCAAATTTATTTTTCATCCCAAAGATTTACAACCTTCCCTAGCCAAAAGGTTACCAAATCTTTAGCTATGTGAACTTGTGGGAGATAGACAATAATATTAAAATGAGCTAATTTTTGTGATTTCCTATTAGAATTACATAAGAATAGGCAAGCTCATCTGTTTATGATTGGGGAAGATCTGAGTGTGGAATGGAATTCCCATAAAGACAGGTTGTAACCTGTAAGTGACATCTGTTTTAGGGAATCATGATCCCTACATGATGGCTGATGACCACAGCTCTTGATAATAGAACACTTTTGTCATCAATTAGACAATTTTGTCCCAGCCTTGTGGGTAATTAACTTAGGACATATTCACGGGTTAGAGTTTGTTCATTTTGTGGTCAGGATGAAATTGAGATGGCCTGTTCCCATAAGATGCATTAAAACAGTGTTTTCAAGTAGATGTGCAACTTGATGTCTTGTGAGTACTTGAGAGGTGCTTATAATTGGGTGCCCCATGTAAGCAGGGACTCATTTCCATGGAAAGATTCCCCCAGAAGATGCTTTGGGAGAACTGGAGAAATTCTAGATTTCTAAGAAAGAAAAAAGAGCCGGGCGGTGGTGGCGCACACCTTTAATCCCAGCACTCGGGAGGCAGAGCCAGGCGGATCTCTGTGAATTCGAGGCCAGCCTGGGCTACCAAGTGAGTTCCAGGAAAGGCGCAAAGCTACACAGAAAAACCCCTGTCTCGAAAAACCAAAAAAAAAAAAAAAAAAAAAAAAAGAAAGAAAGAAAAAAGAGTAATAATAACACCATAGAATAACTGAATGAACGAAACAACCTTTAAAATGAAACTGAAAAACTATGCACTCTCATAAATGGGCTCAGAAATCTTTACAGAGTGTCTAACTCATGGCAAGTATTACATGGTTAAGCTGATATGTCAGTCAAGCAGAATAAAAAGCATTATAGAATATATTATGAGGGATACAATTTGTGCAGTGTGTTGGTGTTTCTGTAATTGAAGGGAACCTGCTTTTTAAGAGAGTTAATTTACTGTTAATAATTAAAGAACACAATTGTTTTAAATGTATGACTACTATGACTCTTTTATCTTTAGTAAAATAGTGGCTGAATTTTTATAGCCATAGTCATTCAATATTTAAATATATGGTATTTAAATCCTTTGTAGAGGTGATATTGAAATTAACCATGCACGAGAAGACATTTAAGAAATTTGTCATGAGCTAATACAAGTTTATTGGCCTCATTGACTAACATGGCTTGCAAAAGGCTCATTCATAAAGCTCATTCTTGCCAAGGTCCATGTAGAACTTCCTGTTCTAAGTAGCTGTATTTCACAATAGAAATTATTTTGAAAAATTAATGACCATATCTTTTTCACCTGCTTTTGAAAAGATAACATGTAGTGTTTGGGAAATCTTTCGTATTTACATTGAATGAAAATTAAGAAATAAAAAAGTTTGTGTTGTAAAGGAAATTATTCTTCACCATAAATGGAGCTGATGTCTGTTTTTCTTGAGTTAATTCTATGTCACTTGAAGGAAGATAATTCTGCATTTAATACTCGACTCATAGGTATTTGCTGATTTTGAGTAGAAACAAACCTTGTCACTAATGACTACTTGTGTAATGGACGTTCTCTAGTATTTATCTTTTTGGTAGTTACTCCTGCCTCCTCCCATCTCTGCCTTCACCTCTTGCATGTGGCCTCTTATGGAAGGGTGAGTTGTCATTGGTTTTGGTAAAACAGAATGATGCAAATCCAGTAGCATCCTGTTACTGGCCTGAGCTTGTTTTACCCCTTCTGTCTGTGTCGCTTCAAATGAGCTACCCGTGTAATTAGAACACATGATCTGGTAGTGTGCTCACTCATGGGTATAGGAAGTGAGATTTTCAGCTCCATTTCCCCCTGAACATCTGACCTGGAAGTGCAGAGGAAACAAAGGGATTCCTGCTTCTTTGTATAGCCATGTTTTGACCCCCAGACTTTTCTTTATATACTCTATTGTCAATATCGTTTCAGGTCTGATTTGACCCCAAACCAGGAGTTATTTAAGAACAATCAGTTTATTAATTCATGGTTAAATTCATCCCCTTACTTATTAGAGGTTCTCAATGTGTACTCAGCAAATGAATATTCATTAGAACAAAAGCTGTTTTTTTTTTCCCACCCATCATTGGCTAATATTGTAGAAATGAAGTTTTTCCAAATTAAAATTCATAAATTATATTCTCTGTTGAGTAGTTTTAATAAATGTATACATTTATATTTGTATTTTTAAAAATACACATTTTAAAAAAATCCAATTTTTTAAAAAATCACATTTTACCCACAGGCTTATGCTGGTTATTTGGAATAATCTCTCTGTCAAGGTCAGTTCTTAGATAGTGAAGCTGTTACTAGCATCTAGTCATTACTTTGAAATGGAGGAACAGTCACTGCTAATCTTTCCCCCACACTTACCTCATCCAAGAAACCGAGCAGAATAAAGCAAACCCAAACGTTGTCTCTTTCAGGAAGTACTTAGAGATGTTTTTAGAAGACAGTTCATGCACTCCTGACACGGGACATTTTCACACTACATCTGCAAAAGGAAGAGACATCACCTCTCCTCACCTTGCTTGGAGTCTAGCTGGACAGTAAAGGGGATGACAAAGGTGCACCCCCTTGCTGGGTTATGTGTCTTTGTCTCTTTTAGTCTCCCAAAAATCTTCATCCAATGAAATGGCAGATGATATCCCTGTCTTTTTTTTTTTAAATTATTTGACTCACACCTTTGTCAGTCCCTTAGCCACATGTCCAGCTTCCTGTTGGTCATTCCACGGGGACATGCAGTTGTCGTCATACACATGGTCAGGGTAGAGGGGCTGTGGAAAATGCTTCCTTACTGGAGTAACCATTAATTTAAAACTTAATTTCTCATGCTTTTCATTCTCGATAGACCGTGGCTCTGTCCCTCAAATGATTTTGCATTAAGAACATGAGACAAGACTTTAAGAGGATGGGAGAGCTTTACTGAAGAGATCATTTTAGAAATACCTTTCTAAAAGCAATCCCTGCATTTTAGGTTATTGATACTATCATGGGAAGCCTGAGCAAATATAAGGTACTAAAAGTCAGGTTCATCTGGATGACCTCACCATTCCTTTAAAAAAGTTAACTTTTTGGAGAAGAGAGAAAGACATAGTGTTTTGTCCTTTTCTTTTTAAAGGAAAAATATATCTTGATAGCAAGATTGCCAAACCAAAAAAAAAAAAAAAAAATCAGTCTGTTCCTATTTTGCTGACATGGGCACTTACTAGTCGACATCTGGAATGAGATCATTTCCAAGGAAAAGAAATTTTTAGAAACAAACATCCACAAATACAGCCTCTCCCCACTCTTCATACCTTATGTCTGACCATACTTACAGCAAATATTTTAAGATATAAACCATGAAGACTGCAGTCCCTTGGCCTTGGCCTCGTAGAATTTAGGGTTGTACTACTTCAGTGTTTCTTCTTGAAGCTGCACATGTGCTGGAGACATCTTTCTACTTCCCTCTGGCACACTCTGGTGCTCTCCATCCTGTCTTCTTTCGAAGCCTAGACTGACCTTGTGTTGTCAATGTACGTTATGTGTCTTTTAAGATCCTTCCTCTGATTCTCCAAGCAGATGCATTCAGGTTCCTCAGAAGCAGGATAACACATTTTTGTAGGCTTGTTGGTTTTGGTTTTTTGTTTTACAGTTCTTTATCTTATGTGTATGAATACTTTGCCTGCATGTATGTCTTTCCTATGTGTATGCAGTCTGTGGAGGCCATCATTGGGCATTGGATACTCTGTGACTGGAATCACGGATCAGTGGAATTGACCTTGGAAGTACAGCCATTGCTTACAACTGAGCCGTTTCTCCCATGCCTGTAGTATTTGTTTTGAAAAGGAAATTAGTCACATGATTTATTTATGTAACATTTATTTCTCGATTTACCTGTTTGTCATGGAATAACTTGAACTCAGTAAATATTTCTGGGACACATGGTCTTGTAGGGTCATGTATTTCTTCTGGTGTCTTCCTTTCACACTTTTCAGACAAATCAAGATTCTCTGATAATGAGTTCTTCTGTTTCATTAATAGTATTAGTGATTCTTGGTCACTTAGAAAGATATTTGAGGAAAGAGAAATGGATGATTTTGATTTTCAAAATTGACGTAAAATAATTTAATCATAAAATTAAAGCAGCAAAGTCAGTTTCAATGTGTGGTTCTGTTTTGAATATTTGTGGGTAGCACAGAGAAATATTAAGCAATATTTCTGCCTGCATGAATACTTACTACTTAATGAAGGAGATATTATAAATTAAGTCTGGAAATGTGTAAAGCCCTTAGCACAGAACCTGGCACAGATAGATAGTCAGTACATTTTCTCTGCTATTAATTGTAAATTGAAAATGCATGCAGCTATTTTAAGGGCATTATATGCCAGTGTCACTTGTAGAAAAATTATAAAATTTAATTTTCTTTCTGGTGCGATTACTTTTCTAAAAGTTATAAATTATATGTAATTAGTAGTATCAAATAGAAGAGATCAGGTACTGCTCTTCAAGGCCTGAATTAATCATATGAGTAGTTATTCTCTAAGTAGATATTGCATCATACATGTATGAGAGCCTCTTAAAGTATTCAAGATTAATAAAGCAGCAAAGACATTAATCAAGGATGGTATCTAGCTGATTTGCATAAATTAATTAACGTCAACAGCTACAGCAAGCAGCAGCCTCGCAGCACCTGGGAAAACCCTTTCTTCCCAAGGAAATAAGGTAGTGAACCCTCTGGGCAGAAGGATTCCATCTCCTGACAAAGCAAGGTCACCATTTACATCACACCAGGGACCAGGCAACCAAGCCACTGCAAAGAAGGGATACATCCCTTAAAAACACGGGCGATGCAAAGCCACTTAGGGATCTCCTTCCTGGCTTTTCTGGTGTCTAAGACCCAAAAGTTCATTAGTATTATGTGTGTTAGTGATATTTCACTAAAAATAAATGTTCATCTACATTTTTTTAAATTGTGTAATTAACAGGTTCATTCTGTGGATATGGCTTAAGGGGTGTGGATAATAATGGAGTGAGTGTAGACACTTATTTTTGTCTCCAAATTTCTATCTAAATTCATGGAAATTCTTAATTGCATAAATTATTGTTCATATCTACTCCATTCATTTTCAATTCACAGACATTATCTTAATATGAGCTTGATAACTCCATTTATTCTTCTGCCTACTGAATCAGTGTTGTGTAGATCCTACAAACCAACCATCATTTTACTCAGCGGTGAGATTGCAAAACTCAGGATTCTCAATTTACAAGGCAGCTTCAGAGTCAAAACACAGTGCTACGTGCAAGTAATTAGTCACAGCCTGTTAATGGTGGTGCTTGTGAATATGCAACTGGTCCTTCCTGCGGAGAACTCTTGAAAGCAATATTTGGGATAACTGATAAACATGCTTGAGTAGCAGAGGTGAGAATAAAGAATATTTTAGAGTGGGAGAACTGCATTACTATTCCTCGGAGTAATTAGAGTCACTCTCTTGATGGATTTGCTCAGTTGGGCTTTGCAAAGTTGAGGATATTTGCTAATTTATGCATCAGTGAAGCATAAGGAAGAGTAAAGGGAGGTGCAGAAAGGAGGTGTTGTTCTGCCATCACCTTGGCTGTCTGGTACCCACCTACCACTGCATATGTTGAACAGTGGCTCATTTAGCCTGCTTCTGTCAGCTCTAGGTGACCTAGACTCAATTATATCTTGAAGGAGACTGGAAAAAGCCCACTACAGCAGTTCTTACTTCTTCATTAAAAATAGAGTCCTAAGGAAAGAACATTCATGGTGCATGCTGTGGCCAATGCAGAGCCTTTAGGCCAAATGCCATGGTTGTTTTTGCCAGACCCAAGAGGCTTTCCTTGATCTCCATAAGTGTTAAACTTTCTTGGAACATCACAATAATACTTTGATAGATTGTTCATTTGGCAAATTGACCACAACTTTTTTAGTGGAAAGAACAAGATTGCATCAGCATTTTTGACACCCTTACAAAAGCTTCCTCTTGTGGCTTTGGTTTAGTTATATAAATATAAAATATAATTTATTCAAGCTTTTTAAGATATCCAAATTGAGTCACTGTGTATTTTCTTCTGTGAGTACAAGAAGTGTTTGTTAAAGTATTATGAGGGGCTCAGTTTGTAAACAGCAATGGGGCATAGGAATGCTATGGGAACACTTTCTTTTCTCGCCAGTGGGATGTTACTATTCTAGGCATTTAATCTTAAAATGTGTGGGCTCTTGTGTTTCCTGCCTGAGATAATGCCTGTTAACTTTCCCCTGTCTTTTGGATGCTGAAACCTTTTCACTTGTGCTGATGAATGATGAACCAGCATGCAGTTGTTCTGTTTCTGAAATTCCTTTCTTCCCCTGTCCAGTGGACTCTTTTAAGTGTTGGAATATATTCTTAGTCTGGAATGTTCTTTGAGAATATAATTTTGTCAGTGAATTATGTATTAGTGTTATTTATTATGGATAGTTTAAAGTATCAGAAGAATAACTTGATTTATATGAAGTTGAATGTCTAAAATAGACATTATTTTCTTTATAGGATCACAGAATTCTTTAGCAAATAAGAAGGCAAAATGTGGAATGGAATTCAAGAGTTCAGCATGTCTGTCATTGGAATCTGCCTTTTAGTGTAACAGGAATTGAAGAAAGTAACTTACTTAGGCCAGCACCCAGCTTGTTGCTTGCTACTGTGGTCAAGGGTTAGAATTTGATGAGAAGGAGACACAGTTAGAATTTGTTAGGGAAAGCCTAAGGTTTGCCATCACATGGTTTCTGGGGCCATTGCTGTGAAGCCTCCCCTGGCACACAGAGCCTGTGAGCTCTCATTCACAACTTATGTCTTGGTTTTCAGTACAAGAAATCATTGACTTAAACTATTTTTGAGACAGGTTCTTGTATACATATATCAAGAAAGGATTAAAAATAAAAATTAAGCAGGCTATAAACATATAATCCTATAACTATAGTTTTCCCAATGGGCTAGGTAAGTTTTAAGAATCACAGAGGAGAACATCTCATACCAGTGGAGGAAATTCTAGAATTCACAGTGAAAAGGAACTTCCTCTGAAGACAGTAACCACTGCCATCATGGGGGCTCTCACAGGGTACTCATTTTCCTTGTGACTAAGGACCATGCACATGTGAGTGAACCTCAGACAGTACAGTCAAAAGCAGACTATCTAGAGAATTCTCCTAGGCTTCTGTGTTGGTAAATGGCAGTTGGTAGCTTTGTTTTAAGGTACTTGTTCTGACTTTCACAGAGACCTATTAAGTTTTCTTGCAAATCTCTCTGGATTTGCCCACATTTGCCCAGGTCTGGTCTGTTGCTTTTTCTCTTTGATTTGAAGAATTTCTTGCTCCATATGGAGATATCTCTTATGATTTGGGTTCCAAAACTTTTGAGCATGTTTTGGAGATCAGAGGAACTGTTATTGAGTAATTATTCTGGCTCATGTTAGGAGCAGAAAGACAGATTTATTCAAACTGTGATATCAGAGAGAACAGCATAACACTGTGTTCAATTCTGTATACTGCAAAAACAGATGGGGATTCATAACTAAAAAGCACAGTGATGGGGGCCAGTGGATATAAAGGTACTTAGAACCTGAAAAGAAATCAGAAGTGCTGGGTAGGTAGGTAGTGCGTTCTTGATAAAGGAGATTCAAATGGCCATAGACAAGGGTTAAGTAACAAGAGAGCTTGAAAGTTGATGGACCATAGTTTGGCCAAGGAATGAATCTTTGTTATTACAAAGTATGATCTTCTACAATCAATCCTCTACTTGTGTGCTGGCTAGGACCCCCATGCCACCTCCTTATCCCATTCTCCAGCCTCTTTTCCCAGCCACAGACTCTCCTGTTTGACAACAGCATCATTCCGTAGTCCCTAATTTATGGGTTTGGAGAGGGTGATGGAGGCCAATATTCAAATAAGGCATGCTGAGGTTACAGCGTAAGACAAACAACACATACCAAACAACAGTCTTCCATGTGGAATCAGGTGAGGCCAATCAAACTTGTACCTCTAGAAGAGGACCAGGCATTGTGTGTTTTATACATCTGTCCTGGTGATTTTGCTGAGCAGTGTAGACTGAAAACACAGGCCCTCTTGGCGGCACTGATGAGGCTTTTAGTGGCTGCTGTCCTAGGACCATGTGTAGTGAGGTAACAAAGCAGGAATGCTGGCTATTGTGAGCGGGTCCCATGCTCCTCAGAAGAGTGAGGTCAGTGCTGTCCAGTGACAGAGTCAGGGAAGAGCTGAGACCTCCATTGCTTTCTGATGTCTACACACAAACTAAGTCTGTCCTTGAGAGCCAGGAGCCGCTGAGGCAGAGAAGCTTCCTCTGCTTTCTCGCATCTTATTTCCTCCTAGAGAGTTTTTCCTCTTGCACATTCTCTTCTTAAAGATACATTGTCTTATATCAGGGCTTCACAGATGTGTTATGAATGACTTAACAGCTTTATTCTTCCAAACTTCTCAGATTGCTTTTCATATGGAAAAGCACTCCAGATTTGATTTCAGTTTTCTCATATTTCCTAAATGACTTTATCAAGCAATCTACTTTCCAGACTTGTTTTTATTTTTTTCTCATATTTTTCGAAATGTGCTTATCAGGCAATCAACGTTCTGCATCCCATAATCACTAAGCTATATTAGAAAATAAAATATTAAAACCAAAGACCAGAAAGTACAGATTATCCCCAAAGAGGGGGTGGTCATGAAATGTGCTATTTCCTATGGAAATGAATATAGGGTTAGTATATTCAGTGCAAGCTGTGAAAAAGAATATTAATGCCTAGGTTTCATAACACTCTGGTTATGCTAATCATGCACGGGGACCCAAACATTCACATCCCGATAACTGTTATTCAAAGACTCTTGGCTAGAGTGCATAGTGCAAGCAGAATATCAAACAGAATGTGATTTCATGGTGAAAGATTGAAATATGAAAACTAATGGTGGTGAGTTCAGGAGTGAAGAGATCAGAAATGAAGCCAAATCTTAGGATTAAAGGTGATGGCTCTGAGTAGGTTAGCTAACAGCAGAATTGAATCAAAGACAGCTTTCTTTGTTCACTATTAACTTAGATCTTGAATCCACTCAGAATGAACATGTATTCACCTGCTCCCGCAGGTGTTTTCCTAGAAAATAATTCCCAGAGGATAACCAATTATGATGGCTAAATATGGTAAGAAAGTTGTCAAATATTTCATTAAGTGACTGGTCTAAAATTTCACCTCAAATAAGTCCCTTTTATAGTCAAACAAAATTATGTCACAAAATAATATAATTTATTTAGTACTAAAGGAAAGTAAATCCCTCCAGCCACAATATTAACAGGCATCTCATCCTAACATGATTCTATCTCTTTTTCAAAACTATATATCAGAATAGTATGAATGTTTTTTAGAACCCCTGGGAACCTTATAGCATGCATTCTTATTGTGTATTTTCCCCCCCACAGTGTACCTTTATTTTACCACTGAGATGTGTTTATTTAGCACCTAACACCCAGTTCCAGTGATGTACAGTGCATGCCTTGGCTCTCCCTTTTTGCTTGTGATACTTCCAAGAGCCTCAAAGAAGCCTAGAAGATCACTGGTGTTACAATCTGCTCTATTCACACTTGCTGAAATTTTATTTTTAATTTCTTGTCTACCTTAAAATCTTGCCAGTGAGAGAGAAGTATTCTAGCTTCCTTTGATAGCCAATTGCAGGGTTTTGCTTATACTTAATCAAAATATTCTGAATTGGAGAAAAAGATGTAACAGATACACGTTTTAATGTAACATTACACATTTCTCTCTGTAGTAGAAGTATAATTCAGGATACAGCTGGCATCACAGTTTTCCAGCTGCCCAGTCATCACAAATCCTCCTGCTAAAAAGGGAATCAGGCACTCTTACTGTGATTTTGCAACTGTACATTAATAGATGTATGGCTGTTTAAATAATTGATATTTTACCATGAATCAAATGGGATATAGGATTTAGTATGTCCTTGCTTTGTAATTTTAACCATTTACAAAGCTTTATCAGTAGTTAGTAGGTGTGCAAAGAATAAAGTTTACAAATGTGTGAAGAACTTAGTCCTTATAAGAAATTATGCTAACTAAAATCTTCAGTAGCTACGCATGAGTGAATACAGATGAAGTTTGATGTGTTCTCATTATTAAAGACTATCACACTAACTTAGTATGAGTTATGTTCGAAGACATTTTATAAAATCCTTTGTATAAATATTATAAACTAGGCTTAACCCTAATCAACTGCAGAGAGTCATAGGGATTCATTAGCAGCAGTTATAGTTGAAATCTAGTGTATAGCATGGTAACTATAGCTAATGCAATACATTGTATTCTTGAAAAATGTTAAGAGTGGGTCTAAAGCATACTCACTGCAAAGTAACTATGTGAGTTAAGGCATATATTCATCACAAAATTTAATCATTCCCCTCTCTCTCTCTCTTTCTATATATATATATATATGTATATATATATATCATGATTTAATTTAATGTGGAACATATATGGAATTTTATTTGCCTACTTAGAGAAGAAAGAAAAAGATTACTTGAAAAAGATAATGGATCTGGGATTGGTAGATATACCTTTAGTCCCAGCATTTGGGAGGCAGAGGAAGGTGAATCACTTTGAGTTCAAGGACAGCCTGCTCAATGTAGTGAGTTCCAGGAAGTCAGAGCTACATAGTGAGATCTTGTCTTGTGTAAACAAACAACAAAACAAAATAAGATAATGAAAAGACAAAGTAGGAAGCTGATTTGAGGGCCTAACTTACTAGGATTGTGTATCCTTGCTAAATGGTTCACAGCAGTGCTCTGACACTGGGTGAAATTCCTCAACCCAATTCACATCCATATACAATTTCATTTCTAAGACTTTGGTATATGAATAAGACTTAAGACTCCACACGCAATCTTGTTTTATGGCATTTGACTTAAGAAATAGCAGGATGGTACTTGTACTACTATATTTCACATGTATTTAGTTTATTTCCATTAGAAATACTAATAATGTTACTCATATTTTTAGGAATTTATATGTTGATATATAAGCATATATTTACATCACAACAATTAATGAAAAGAAAAAGAGAAAAGAAGAGTGTATAGGAGTGCCAGGAGGGAGGAAAGAGGAAAATGTTGTAATTATAATATAATCTAAGAAATAAAAAGAAATATGAATGAACATTGTTGATTGAAAAATATGCCAAGTACATGGAAACCAGTTACTGTAATACACGTGATGATGAATAACCCTCTTTAATGTTTTTCTTCACTAGGGTCTTGAGCATGCTAGGCAAGTGCTCCACTCACAGTCAGTAGCTATCCTGGAACATGTTCTCTTGCGGGATTGTAGCTTCACTTATTCACGGGGTGTTTTATTTAATGAGAGTGTAATGAATAGGGACAGTTGTGAACAAAAGAGAAACTAAAACAGTGAAGCAGGAAGTAACTGGGGCAATCTTCATCTCGTCTGAGAAAGCTATAAAACGTCCAAACAAATTACAAAAAAGTGATTCTTAGTCACAATGTAAGTAATGCACTTCTTTAAAGAAGAATTTAAAGATGATGGCTATTGTGACTTAGAAGAGTATAGTCAACATTTTAATATGCTAATGTCAAATGACTTCAGTAACATCTACTTTACTATCAGATTAGAAGCATGAATCTCAGGGTAGTCACCACTACTGCCTTTCCTGTGGACATGTATTCACCCATTCACATTTTTTCTTATTTAGAGTGACTGGTACTAATAGGACCATATATATCAATCCTGTTTGAAAACATGTTGTTAGCATAACACATTAATGTAAAAACATGATCTATTTACATATAAATACCTACTTTAATGATACCTTTATTTTAATAACATAACTTATGTTATAAACTATAATTGGTACAGACAATTTAAAGTATATATTGCTTTAGCATAATACAGTCATGCAGGAAATGTATTACTTGGGAAAATATTTAGAAACACAGCAAGCTATAATTATCTTTATGATGGCACAGCTTAAGAAAACACACACAGAAGCAAAAAGTCCTGGATAGTATTACATTGTGCTGTCAGTACTGTTCCTTTATGACCCTTACTTGGATGTAAATCCCAGAATAGATAATTCCAGCCTTGCCCTTGGCAGTCACACCTAGCTTATATTGATTGTAATATGTAATTCATGAGAAGCATCTAATTCTTTGGAAGTGACACACAGGATCACTACTGTCCTCAGCACATTATAAGAATGGCTGTTTGTGGGTGAATTAATTGCTAATATTGATAAGTGACCCTTGGGTTTCTAGGAAGCCTGACTTGATCATTTGTCACTGTGAGTGACCGTTTTCTATAGTCTCATAGAACTCACGTTTAGGTCTCCAGTTGTAATTGAATGCCAGCCTTTCCCCAGACACTACGACCTGTACCAAATAGAAGGTAGTTTCAGCCTGCTGCACGGCTGTGTCCTGAAATGCTCAGACAGAGATGCACAAACCGCACTGGAAACATTAGCTCATGGCTCTTCCAGTCAAGGACCTCAACCTCAGTCCTCCTCCTTCCGTTCTTCTCCATTGTCCCCCTCAGCATTGTGGCCGACTGTTTTCTAGTTGAAGATGCCAGCCTGTCCATTTCAGTGAAGTGCACAATCCTGAATTGCCCCTGGGCTCTGTGGAAATGACATCGACGTTTCTGGTTGCCGCAGTTAAGTGGGTCCCACAAATGTTCACTGCTGGGTAACAGAACTACCAGGCATTCTTCACTCTACTGCTGCCTCCTTTGCTCTAAGAGTTTTGAAGGTCCTTTAAACCATTTTTACAAATGAAAATGCTGTACATGGCTTTCTGAGTTTGAAAATCAGTGTATGTATAAAAAAAAAAACAAAAACTTTTACCTATACTTTTATTATACAGTAAAATTTTCAGAAATGCAAAACAAATGAAAAAACCCGATACTTTATTGTTGTATTTTAACAGGTATTGTTTACTACTGTAATACATCATCAGACTGATGACTGTGCAGCTTTTGTTGTTTCAATAACTAATATCTCACCGCCTCCGTCTACCCTAGCAGCTGTCTTCGAGTTGTATTCTTGGGCAAAGTATTAACATGCTGAAAAGCTATTATTGTCTTGAACAGTTTTTACAAATGTAAAATGTTTTTACACCTTATGTTTTAGTTGAGACATTGTACTGATAAGATGTATGATAGGCTGAGGACCTAAGCGTATCATTTGAGGCTTAACACCAAGCGTTGGGTCTCATTAAGTGTGTCTGCTCCCTTTCTGCCTGAAGAAACAAGCCAGAACCTTCCTCATAGCCCTGAAGCCTCCCTCTTCAGGATAAGGCATCATGGAGACCAGGCAGCAGTCTTCCTTGTATTTATGGAGGACACCCTCACAGCTTTTCCTTCTAAAGAGCTTTGAGTTTCAGATAACTCTTTTCAAGGAAAGAGATATGGTTACTTGTATAACTATCAATCAGTTTTCATCAAAGAAACCAGCAGTTTCTTATGATAATCCTAAGCTATTTGGGTACCACTGGTATCCAGATGTTCACCTAGTCCTCCAGTGACTATTTGTAAGTCATGACTTATCTTCAGTCATGGAGGAAGGCACTTCCCCTTCAACCACAGGTTGTTGTATATCCCCTATGATCACTAGCCAGGACAGCACAACTCATGTCTTGTTCTACCAGCCATGTGAGAATGTTTTCTAAGCTTTCCCTTACCCTGTAGTCTATTGTAATCACTATAGTTAAACTGTACTTTCTTCAAATACCCTGGGGTTATTTTGCAATTCCTGGAATGATAGACACCAAGAGGCTTAGTCTGTTTGTAAAGAGAGTGGACAGCAGTGGCCCTGTGCATAGCTGTGCTTTCTGTCTCCTGTTGGCGCTGGGTTGTGGATGAGGCACTGACAGGTGCCAGGGCCTCCAGATCCAGGCCAGCCAAAGCTTGCAGGGCAAGCCCATGAACTAGCCTTATGGACATCTTGCTCGGATGCCAGTGAACTCTTCATAGTTCCTAGGCTGGAAGAATCTTTGAGGGGTAGTGAGGCAAAAATAATCTTAGCTCCTGATCTATAGTTAAAAAAGAGAAAGTCAACCTAAAAAGAAAATGGGTATTATAATAGAATACAGGATTTAAGGAAAGTTATGTGGAATATTTATTAATAGTGCATGATCAGTATAACTCATTCTGAAAGTTCCTTTGGCAGAGAAAGTATGTGGGCAACCGAAGTGCATAGTTATTTCACATCTGTCTCAGGTGGAATTGGCAGTGCTTCAGAAAGTATTACCAAACTAGACTCTCAGAGTCTTCTGAAAATAGCCATTTTTCTCTCAGTAATTTTGAATTATTTTCTTTTGTTGAAATTGATTTTTTAGTGCTTTTCATTCTCCAGCAGATTCTGTCATTATTTCTTTCAAATTTTCAATAGTTCCTGAGAATATAGTACATACATCATATATGCCTCATATGTGGTATTGAGACAAAGGCCTTATTCTTAGTCATTTCTTTATACTGTGTGTGTGTGTGTGTGTGTGTGTGTGTGTGTGTGTGTGAGAGAGAGAGAGAGAGAGAGAGAGAGAGAGAGAGAGAGAGAGAGAGAGAGAGAGAGAAGAGAGTATACCTGTTGCCTTCTATGCTAAGGGCCTTTTTTCTTTACATTTTTGCTATTAAAAAATTTGAAACTCATTAGATTTCATTGTTTTATTTAGTTGTATTTGTTATTCTTTTATTATATTGTTTAATTTTTGCAATTTATGTGTATGTCTATGTGTCTTTGTGTGTGGGTGTCTACTGTATGCATACAGTATCCCTGGAGGCCAGAAGAAGGTCGAATTCCCTGGAGCTGTAGTTGTAGATCGTTGTGAGCTACCTGACATGGCTGATGGGAACCAACTTTGGACCCTCTGGAAACTCAGCGGGAGTCTTAGCTGCTGAACCACCTCTCAGCTCCTCTCCTTACTCTTTTACAGCTCTGGAGCTTAGTTAGCATCCTCGCTTCTTCTTCTTTCTTACCAGCACTTGATATAATTTCACATAGCTTGGTGATCACGTTGACAAGGCCATGCTGTTCTTATTTCTTTAAATAGAGTTTTCAGTTGAGGCAGGATAAAGCCGCTCCCTCTGCATGAAGGTTGTGCTAGGTGTCCCACCATAGATAATGGGCTCCAAAAAGCCAGCTCGTGTACCAGGAATAGACCCTGATCCCACTGCCAGGAGCCCCTCAAACAGACCAAGCTACACAACTGTCTCCTGTATGCAGAGGGCCTAGTCAGGTCCCATGCAGGTTCCACAGCTGTCGGTCCAAAGTTCGTGAGTTCCTACGAGGTTGGTTTGGTTGTCTCTATAGGTTTCCCTATCATGATCTTCACACCCCCACCCCTTGCTCATATAATCCCTCTTCCTTCTCTTCAACTGGACCCCCATAGGAACGGGAGAAGGGATGACAGGGGGAATCTGTGGTTGGTATTTTGAATGAATACATTTTTTTAAATAAAAAAAATATAGTTTTCTTCTCTAATTTGATAACCTGTTTCAGGTCCTAAAGTCAACAACCCTATAGTGAGCTATTTATTGAAAGGACTTCATTGGAAATAGCACAGCCAGATTATGAAAAATAATTGTTTATTAGAGCACCTCGACTAATTCAGAATACTGCAGAAACTCATTAGTCCCTTTCCAGGCCAGTTTGGGATTCCACCTTATTTAAGGTCTATTGTGCCC